>NW_027288602.1:0-150368 GCF_037038585.1 Patagioenas fasciata
AGCGCGAACGTCTTGGCGTTCAAGCACATGGCAGAAACAAGGTGTGAACAGATGAGCTGCTGCTATTTTCTCCGTTCGGCATGCTTCGTTGTAGCTCTCTTGCCGGTCGCCGGCTTAGCGGCTTGCTTTGCGCGACTAGCTCTGGGGAGAGAAGGAGATAGCGCCGGAAACCTCGCCTTTTGCCTTCTTCGGCGCTGGAACCTGGTTGCTGCGCCTTCTCTTTGTCCATGTGCACACACACGATTCCTCAGCGAAAACCATGCAGAAACCTTTCCACGAGCACCCAGGGATGTGCACCCAGCACCACGTGCACGCACACGCAGCTAGAGAAAAGCACCTACCTTTTCACACACTGATGCCTAAGCAAACGCGTGGCCACACACACGCACACATCCGCAAGCGCGCCTACTCCCATCTATTGAGGGAAAGACGGACGAGCTCTTTGGTTGCTCTTCACAGGCTTGTCCCTGATCTATAGCTGAGGGCAAACACTTGTGTGCTTGTGGGAGAGCCTGTGTCTTTCCTGGAAGCGTTTGGGAGTTTTGCTCAGACGCGTGTTTCCTCAAGTTCAAGAATCAAGATCTAGGATACCTGCAGACAGGTGCCTGTTTGTGTGGAGACAGTCTGTTTGAAACTGTGTTCCTCAGCGCCCGCTCTTTCTCCCCGTCGCTCCACACGCCTGGGAGTCCCTTTCTTTCTCTCCACAAGCACGTGTGTTGACTTCGTCGCACATGTGCATCTGCACAAGCGTTGAGCTCAGCAGAGCGTGTCTCTTGACACTTGATGTGCGTTGGCTGTGTCTGCCTGCTCCAGTGAAGAGAGAAACGGGAAATCATCTTGGTAGAGGCAACAAAGCAAAAGCGAGGCAGGATTGACATCTGCTCAACAGAGACGGATTCCCTGCGCTGACACAGTTCACAGTTACACGAGAAGCAATCTGAGCGGTCCGTCGACCGGAGACGTGTTTCCCAAGAGGTCGTTTAGCGAGTGAACAGCAGTGTGCGCGACTTTCAGGAGTGTGCCTGGAAAGTGCCAGAATCACCAGGAGCATCTGTGCAAAAGCTGCTGCCTCTGTGACCGCATTGAGGCACGTTCGCGTGTCTGCGAGTATATAGACGGCTCTTTCGCGTTCACTCCGAGGGAAACGGTCCGCTATTGCTTCTGTGCGCACAGACGCGATTCCCTTGTCTCTTGCGAACACAGGGAACTCTGTGCATCCAAATCTACAGGCTAAGGACGCGTCTGCATATGTTTTGGTGAACAATCGAGTGTGCGTGTTCTGACAGCTGCCTCTATGCAGACGTCTCCACAGAGCCACTTCTGAATGCCCCGCAGCCCAGGACTGAATGGATACACTAACAAGTGCACCGGTGTGAGCAACCACATATGCAGAAGGACGTCTTTCATCTCACAGAAGCGCGAACGTCTTGGCGTTCAAGCACATGGCAGAAACAAGGTGTGAACAGATGAGCTGCTGCTATTTTCTCCGTTCGGCATGCTTCGTTGTAGCTCTCTTGCCGGTCGCCGGCTTAGCGGCTTGCTTTGCGCGACTAGCTCTGGGGAGAGAAGGAGATAGCGCCGGAAACCTCGCCTTTTGCCTTCTTCGGCGCTGGAACCTGGTTGCTGCGCCTTCTCTTTGTCCATGTGCACACACACGATTCCTCAGCGAAAACCATGCAGAAACCTTTCCACGAGCACCCAGGGATGTGCACCCAGCACCACGTGCACGCACACGCAGCTAGAGAAAAGCACCTACCTTTTCACACACTGATGCCTAAGCAAACGCGTGGCCACACACACGCACACATCCGCAAGCGCGCCTACTCCCATCTATTGAGGGAAAGACGGACGAGCTCTTTGGTTGCTCTTCACAGGCTTGTCCCTGATCTATAGCTGAGGGCAAACACTTGTGTGCTTGTGGGAGAGCCTGTGTCTTTCCTGGAAGCGTTTGGGAGTTTTGCTCAGACGCGTGTTTCCTCAAGTTCAAGAATCAAGATCTAGGATACCTGCAGACAGGTGCCTGTTTGTGTGGAGACAGTCTGTTTGAAACTGTGTTCCTCAGCGCCCGCTCTTTCTCCCCGTCGCTCCACACGCCTGGGAGTCCCTTTCTTTCTCTCCACAAGCACGTGTGTTGACTTCGTCGCACATGTGCATCTGCACAAGCGTTGAGCTCAGCAGAGCGTGTCTCTTGACACTTGATGTGCGTTGGCTGTGTCTGCCTGCTCCAGTGAAGAGAGAAACGGGAAATCATCTTGGTAGAGGCAACAAAGCAAAAGCGAGGCAGGATTGACATCTGCTCAACAGAGACGGATTCCCTGCGCTGACACAGTTCACAGTTACACGAGAAGCAATCTGAGCGGTCCGTCGACCGGAGACGTGTTTCCCAAGAGGTCGTTTAGCGAGTGAACAGCAGTGTGCGCGACTTTCAGGAGTGTGCCTGGAAAGTGCCAGAATCACCAGGAGCATCTGTGCAAAAGCTGCTGCCTCTGTGACCGCATTGAGGCACGTTCGCGTGTCTGCGAGTATATAGACGGCTCTTTCGCGTTCACTCCGAGGGAAACGGTCCGCTATTGCTTCTGTGCGCACAGACGCGATTCCCTTGTCTCTTGCGAACACAGGGAACTCTGTGCATCCAAATCTACAGGCTAAGGACGCGTCTGCATATGTTTTGGTGAACAATCGAGTGTGCGTGTTCTGACAGCTGCCTCTATGCAGACGTCTCCACAGAGCCACTTCTGAATGCCCCGCAGCCCAGGACTGAATGGATACACTAACAAGTGCACCGGTGTGAGCAACCACATATGCAGAAGGACGTCTTTCATCTCACAGAAGCGCGAACGTCTTGGCGTTCAAGCACATGGCAGAAACAAGGTGTGAACAGATGAGCTGCTGCTATTTTCTCCGTTCGGCATGCTTCGTTGTAGCTCTCTTGCCGGTCGCCGGCTTAGCGGCTTGCTTTGCGCGACTAGCTCTGGGGAGAGAAGGAGATAGCGCCGGAAACCTCGCCTTTTGCCTTCTTCGGCGCTGGAACCTGGTTGCTGCGCCTTCTCTTTGTCCATGTGCACACACACGATTCCTCAGCGAAAACCATGCAGAAACCTTTCCACGAGCACCCAGGGATGTGCACCCAGCACCACGTGCACGCACACGCAGCTAGAGAAAAGCACCTACCTTTTCACACACTGATGCCTAAGCAAACGCGTGGCCACACACACGCACACATCCGCAAGCGCGCCTACTCCCATCTATTGAGGGAAAGACGGACGAGCTCTTTGGTTGCTCTTCACAGGCTTGTCCCTGATCTATAGCTGAGGGCAAACACTTGTGTGCTTGTGGGAGAGCCTGTGTCTTTCCTGGAAGCGTTTGGGAGTTTTGCTCAGACGCGTGTTTCCTCAAGTTCAAGAATCAAGATCTAGGATACCTGCAGACAGGTGCCTGTTTGTGTGGAGACAGTCTGTTTGAAACTGTGTTCCTCAGCGCCCGCTCTTTCTCCCCGTCGCTCCACACGCCTGGGAGTCCCTTTCTTTCTCTCCACAAGCACGTGTGTTGACTTCGTCGCACATGTGCATCTGCACAAGCGTTGAGCTCAGCAGAGCGTGTCTCTTGACACTTGATGTGCGTTGGCTGTGTCTGCCTGCTCCAGTGAAGAGAGAAACGGGAAATCATCTTGGTAGAGGCAACAAAGCAAAGGCGAGGCAGGATTGACATCTGCTCAACAGAGACGGATTCCCTGCGCTGACACAGTTCACAGTTACACGAGAAGCAATCTGAGCGGTCCGTCGACCGGAGACGTGTTTCCCAAGAGGTCGTTTAGCGAGTGAACAGCAGTGTGCGCGACTTTCAGGAGTGTGCCTGGAAAGTGCCAGAATCACCAGGAGCATCTGTGCAAAAGCTGCTGCCTCTGTGACCGCATTGAGGCACGTTCGCGTGTCTGCGAGTATATAGACGGCTCTTTCGCGTTCACTCCGAGGGAAACGGTCCGCTATTGCTTCTGTGCGCACAGACGCGATTCCCTTGTCTCTTGCGAACACAGGGAACTCTGTGCATCCAAATCTACAGGCTAAGGACGCGTCTGCATATGTTTTGGTGAACAATCGAGTGTGCGTGTTCTGACAGCTGCCTCTATGCAGACGTCTCCACAGAGCCACTTCTGAATGCCCCGCAGCCCAGGACTGAATGGATACACTAACAAGTGCACCGGTGTGAGCAACCACATATGCAGAAGGACGTCTTTCATCTCACAGAAGCGCGAACGTCTTGGCGTTCAAGCACATGGCAGAAACAAGGTGTGAACAGATGAGCTGCTGCTATTTTCTCCGTTCGGCATGCTTCGTTGTAGCTCTCTTGCCGGTCGCCGGCTTAGCGGCTTGCTTTGCGCGACTAGCTCTGGGGAGAGAAGGAGATAGCGCCGGAAACCTCGCCTTTTGCCTTCTTCGGCGCTGGAACCTGGTTGCTGCGCCTTCTCTTTGTCCATGTGCACACACACGATTCCTCAGCGAAAACCATGCAGAAACCTTTCCACGAGCACCCAGGGATGTGCACCCAGCACCACGTGCACGCACACGCAGCTAGAGAAAAGCACCTACCTTTTCACACACTGATGCCTAAGCAAACGCGTGGCCACACACGCGCACACATCCGCAAGCGCGCCTACTCCCATCTATTGAGGGAAAGACGGACGAGCTCTTTGGTTGCTCTTCACAGGCTTGTCCCTGATCTATAGCTGAGGGCAAACACTTGTGTGCTTGTGGGAGAGCCTGTGTCTTTCCTGGAAGCGTTTGGGAGTTTTGCTCAGACGCGTGTTTCCTCAAGTTCAAGAATCAAGATCTAGGATACCTGCAGACAGGTGCCTGTTTGTGTGGAGACAGTCTGTTTGAAACTGTGTTCCTCAGCGCCCGCTCTTTCTCCCCGTCGCTCCACACGCCTGGGAGTCCCTTTCTTTCTCTCCACAAGCACGTGTGTTGACTTCGTCGCACATGTGCATCTGCACAAGCGTTGAGCTCAGCAGAGCGTGTCTCTTGACACTTGATGTGCGTTGGCTGTGTCTGCCTGCTCCAGTGAAGAGAGAAACGGGAAATCATCTTGGTAGAGGCAACAAAGCAAAGGCGAGGCAGGATTGACATCTGCTCAACAGAGACGGATTCCCTGCGCTGACACAGTTCACAGTTACACGAGAAGCAATCTGAGCGGTCCGTCGACCGGAGACGTGTTTCCCAAGAGGTCGTTTAGCGAGTGAACAGCAGTGTGCGCGACTTTCAGGAGTGTGCCTGGAAAGTGCCAGAATCACCAGGAGCACCTGTGCAAAAGCTGCTGCCTCTGTGACCGCATTGAGGCACGTTCGCGTGTCTGCGAGTATATAGACGGCTCTTTCGCGTTCACTCCGAGGGAAACGGTCCGCTATTGCTTCTGTGCGCACAGACGCGATTCCCTTGTCTCTTGCGAACACAGGGAACTCTGTGCATCCAAATCTACAGGCTAAGGACGCGTCTGCATATGTTTTGGTGAACAATCGAGTGTGCGTGTTCTGACAGCTGCCTCTATGCAGACGTCTCCACAGAGCCACTTCTGAATGCCCCGCAGCCCAGGACTGAATGGATACACTAACAAGTGCACCGGTGTGAGCAACCACATATGCAGAAGGACGTCTTTCATCTCACAGAAGCGCGAACGTCTTGGCGTTCAAGCACATGGCAGAAACAAGGTGTGAACAGATGAGCTGCTGCTATTTTCTCCGTTCGGCATGCTTCGTTGTAGCTCTCTTGCCGGTCGCCGGCTTAGCGGCTTGCTTTGCGCGACTAGCTCTGGGGAGAGAAGGAGATAGCGCCGGAAACCTCGCCTTTTGCCTTCTTCGGCGCTGGAACCTGGTTGCTGCGCCTTCTCTTTGTCCATGTGCACACACACGATTCCTCAGCGAAAACCATGCAGAAACCTTTCCACGAGCACCCAGGGATGTGCACCCAGCACCACGTGCACGCACACGCAGCTAGAGAAAAGCACCTACCTTTTCACACACTGATGCCTAAGCAAACGCGTGGCCACACACACGCACACATCCGCAAGCGCGCCTACTCCCATCTATTGAGGGAAAGACGGACGAGCTCTTTGGTTGCTCTTCACAGGCTTGTCCCTGATCTATAGCTGAGGGCAAACACTTGTGTGCTTGTGGGAGAGCCTGTGTCTTTCCTGGAAGCGTTTGGGAGTTTTGCTCAGACGCGTGTTTCCTCAAGTTCAAGAATCAAGATCTAGGATACCTGCAGACAGGTGCCTGTTTGTGTGGAGACAGTCTGTTTGAAACTGTGTTCCTCAGCGCCCGCTCTTTCTCCCCGTCGCTCCACACGCCTGGGAGTCCCTTTCTTTCTCTCCACAAGCACGTGTGTTGACTTCGTCGCACATGTGCATCTGCACAAGCGTTGAGCTCAGCAGAGCGTGTCTCTTGACACTTGATGTGCGTTGGCTGTGTCTGCCTGCTCCAGTGAAGAGAGAAACGGGAAATCATCTTGGTAGAGGCAACAAAGCAAAGGCGAGGCAGGATTGACATCTGCTCAACAGAGACGGATTCCCTGCGCTGACACAGTTCACAGTTACACGAGAAGCAATCTGAGCGGTCCGTCGACCGGAGACGTGTTTCCCAAGAGGTCGTTTAGCGAGTGAACAGCAGTGTGCGCGACTTTCAGGAGTGTGCCTGGAAAGTGCCAGAATCACCAGGAGCATCTGTGCAAAAGCTGCTGCCTCTGTGACCGCATTGAGGCACGTTCGCGTGTCTGCGAGTATATAGACGGCTCTTTCGCGTTCACTCCGAGGGAAACGGTCCGCTATTGCTTCTGTGCGCACAGACGCGATTCCCTTGTCTCTTGCGAACACAGGGAACTCTGTGCATCCAAATCTACAGGCTAAGGACGCGTCTGCATATGTTTTGGTGAACAATCGAGTGTGCGTGTTCTGACAGCTGCCTCTATGCAGACGTCTCCACAGAGCCACTTCTGAATGCCCCGCAGCCCAGGACTGAATGGATACACTAACAAGTGCACCGGTGTGAGCAACCACATATGCAGAAGGACGTCTTTCATCTCACAGAAGCGCGAACGTCTTGGCGTTCAAGCACATGGCAGAAACAAGGTGTGAACAGATGAGCTGCTGCTATTTTCTCCGTTCGGCATGCTTCGTTGTAGCTCTCTTGCCGGTCGCCGGCTTAGCGGCTTGCTTTGCGCGACTAGCTCTGGGGAGAGAAGGAGATAGCGCCGGAAACCTCGCCTTTTGCCTTCTTCGGCGCTGGAACCTGGTTGCTGCGCCTTCTCTTTGTCCATGTGCACACACACGATTCCTCAGCGAAAACCATGCAGAAACCTTTCCACGAGCACCCAGGGATGTGCACCCAGCACCACGTGCACGCACACGCAGCTAGAGAAAAGCACCTACCTTTTCACACACTGATGCCTAAGCAAACGCGTGGCCACACACGCGCACACATCCGCAAGCGCGCCTACTCCCATCTATTGAGGGAAAGACGGACGAGCTCTTTGGTTGCTCTTCACAGGCTTGTCCCTGATCTATAGCTGAGGGCAAACACTTGTGTGCTTGTGGGAGAGCCTGTGTCTTTCCTGGAAGCGTTTGGGAGTTTTGCTCAGACGCGTGTTTCCTCAAGTTCAAGAATCAAGATCTAGGATACCTGCAGACAGGTGCCTGTTTGTGTGGAGACAGTCTGTTTGAAACTGTGTTCCTCAGCGCCCGCTCTTTCTCCCCGTCGCTCCACACGCCTGGGAGTCCCTTTCTTTCTCTCCACAAGCACGTGTGTTGACTTCGTCGCACATGTGCATCTGCACAAGCGTTGAGCTCAGCAGAGCGTGTCTCTTGACACTTGATGTGCGTTGGCTGTGTCTGCCTGCTCCAGTGAAGAGAGAAACGGGAAATCATCTTGGTAGAGGCAACAAAGCAAAGGCGAGGCAGGATTGACATCTGCTCAACAGAGACGGATTCCCTGCGCTGACACAGTTCACAGTTACACGAGAAGCAATCTGAGCGGTCCGTCGACCGGAGACGTGTTTCCCAAGAGGTCGTTTAGCGAGTGAACAGCAGTGTGCGCGACTTTCAGGAGTGTGCCTGGAAAGTGCCAGAATCACCAGGAGCATCTGTGCAAAAGCTGCTGCCTCTGTGACCGCATTGAGGCACGTTCGCGTGTCTGCGAGTATATAGACGGCTCTTTCGCGTTCACTCCGAGGGAAACGGTCCGCTATTGCTTCTGTGCGCACAGACGCGATTCCCTTGTCTCTTGCGAACACAGGGAACTCTGTGCATCCAAATCTACAGGCTAAGGACGCGTCTGCATATGTTTTGGTGAACAATCGAGTGTGCGTGTTCTGACAGCTGCCTCTATGCAGACGTCTCCACAGAGCCACTTCTGAATGCCCCGCAGCCCAGGACTGAATGGATACACTAACAAGTGCACCGGTGTGAGCAACCACATATGCAGAAGGACGTCTTTCATCTCACAGAAGCGCGAACGTCTTGGCGTTCAAGCACATGGCAGAAACAAGGTGTGAACAGATGAGCTGCTGCTATTTTCTCCGTTCGGCATGCTTCGTTGTAGCTCTCTTGCCGGTCGCCGGCTTAGCGGCTTGCTTTGCGCGACTAGCTCTGGGGAGAGAAGGAGATAGCGCCGGAAACCTCGCCTTTTGCCTTCTTCGGCGCTGGAACCTGGTTGCTGCGCCTTCTCTTTGTCCATGTGCACACACACGATTCCTCAGCGAAAACCATGCAGAAACCTTTCCACGAGCACCCAGGGATGTGCACCCAGCACCACGTGCACGCACACGCAGCTAGAGAAAAGCACCTACCTTTTCACACACTGATGCCTAAGCAAACGCGTGGCCACACACACGCACACATCCGCAAGCGCGCCTACTCCCATCTATTGAGGGAAAGACGGACGAGCTCTTTGGTTGCTCTTCACAGGCTTGTCCCTGATCTATAGCTGAGGGCAAACACTTGTGTGCTTGTGGGAGAGCCTGTGTCTTTCCTGGAAGCGTTTGGGAGTTTTGCTCAGACGCGTGTTTCCTCAAGTTCAAGAATCAAGATCTAGGATACCTGCAGACAGGTGCCTGTTTGTGTGGAGACAGTCTGTTTGAAACTGTGTTCCTCAGCGCCCGCTCTTTCTCCCCGTCGCTCCACACGCCTGGGAGTCCCTTTCTTTCTCTCCACAAGCACGTGTGTTGACTTCGTCGCACATGTGCATCTGCACAAGCGTTGAGCTCAGCAGAGCGTGTCTCTTGACACTTGATGTGCGTTGGCTGTGTCTGCCTGCTCCAGTGAAGAGAGAAACGGGAAATCATCTTGGTAGAGGCAACAAAGCAAAGGCGAGGCAGGATTGACATCTGCTCAACAGAGACGGATTCCCTGCGCTGACACAGTTCACAGTTACACGAGAAGCAATCTGAGCGGTCCGTCGACCGGAGACGTGTTTCCCAAGAGGTCGTTTAGCGAGTGAACAGCAGTGTGCGCGACTTTCAGGAGTGTGCCTGGAAAGTGCCAGAATCACCAGGAGCATCTGTGCAAAAGCTGCTGCCTCTGTGACCGCATTGAGGCACGTTCGCGTGTCTGCGAGTATATAGACGGCTCTTTCGCGTTCACTCCGAGGGAAACGGTCCGCTATTGCTTCTGTGCGCACAGACGCGATTCCCTTGTCTCTTGCGAACACAGGGAACTCTGTGCATCCAAATCTACAGGCTAAGGACGCGTCTGCATATGTTTTGGTGAACAATCGAGTGTGCGTGTTCTGACAGCTGCCTCTATGCAGACGTCTCCACAGAGCCACTTCTGAATGCCCCGCAGCCCAGGACTGAATGGATACACTAACAAGTGCACCGGTGTGAGCAACCACATATGCAGAAGGACGTCTTTCATCTCACAGAAGCGCGAACGTCTTGGCGTTCAAGCACATGGCAGAAACAAGGTGTGAACAGATGAGCTGCTGCTATTTTCTCCGTTCGGCATGCTTCGTTGTAGCTCTCTTGCCGGTCGCCGGCTTAGCGGCTTGCTTTGCGCGACTAGCTCTGGGGAGAGAAGGAGATAGCGCCGGAAACCTCGCCTTTTGCCTTCTTCGGCGCTGGAACCTGGTTGCTGCGCCTTCTCTTTGTCCATGTGCACACACACGATTCCTCAGCGAAAACCATGCAGAAACCTTTCCACGAGCACCCAGGGATGTGCACCCAGCACCACGTGCACGCACACGCAGCTAGAGAAAAGCACCTACCTTTTCACACACTGATGCCTAAGCAAACGCGTGGCCACACACGCGCACACATCCGCAAGCGCGCCTACTCCCATCTATTGAGGGAAAGACGGACGAGCTCTTTGGTTGCTCTTCACAGGCTTGTCCCTGATCTATAGCTGAGGGCAAACACTTGTGTGCTTGTGGGAGAGCCTGTGTCTTTCCTGGAAGCGTTTGGGAGTTTTGCTCAGACGCGTGTTTCCTCAAGTTCAAGAATCAAGATCTAGGATACCTGCAGACAGGTGCCTGTTTGTGTGGAGACAGTCTGTTTGAAACTGTGTTCCTCAGCGCCCGCTCTTTCTCCCCGTCGCTCCACACGCCTGGGAGTCCCTTTCTTTCTCTCCACAAGCACGTGTGTTGACTTCGTCGCACATGTGCATCTGCACAAGCGTTGAGCTCAGCAGAGCGTGTCTCTTGACACTTGATGTGCGTTGGCTGTGTCTGCCTGCTCCAGTGAAGAGAGAAACGGGAAATCATCTTGGTAGAGGCAACAAAGCAAAGGCGAGGCAGGATTGACATCTGCTCAACAGAGACGGATTCCCTGCGCTGACACAGTTCACAGTTACACGAGAAGCAATCTGAGCGGTCCGTCGACCGGAGACGTGTTTCCCAAGAGGTCGTTTAGCGAGTGAACAGCAGTGTGCGCGACTTTCAGGAGTGTGCCTGGAAAGTGCCAGAATCACCAGGAGCATCTGTGCAAAAGCTGCTGCCTCTGTGACCGCATTGAGGCACGTTCGCGTGTCTGCGAGTATATAGACGGCTCTTTCGCGTTCACTCCGAGGGAAACGGTCCGCTATTGCTTCTGTGCGCACAGACGCGATTCCCTTGTCTCTTGCGAACACAGGGAACTCTGTGCATCCAAATCTACAGGCTAAGGACGCGTCTGCATATGTTTTGGTGAACAATCGAGTGTGCGTGTTCTGACAGCTGCCTCTATGCAGACGTCTCCACAGAGCCACTTCTGAATGCCCCGCAGCCCAGGACTGAATGGATACACTAACAAGTGCACCGGTGTGAGCAACCACATATGCAGAAGGACGTCTTTCATCTCACAGAAGCGCGAACGTCTTGGCGTTCAAGCACATGGCAGAAACAAGGTGTGAACAGATGAGCTGCTGCTATTTTCTCCGTTCGGCATGCTTCGTTGTAGCTCTCTTGCCGGTCGCCGGCTTAGCGGCTTGCTTTGCGCGACTAGCTCTGGGGAGAGAAGGAGATAGCGCCGGAAACCTCGCCTTTTGCCTTCTTCGGCGCTGGAACCTGGTTGCTGCGCCTTCTCTTTGTCCATGTGCACACACACGATTCCTCAGCGAAAACCATGCAGAAACCTTTCCACGAGCACCCAGGGATGTGCACCCAGCACCACGTGCACGCACACGCAGCTAGAGAAAAGCACCTACCTTTTCACACACTGATGCCTAAGCAAACGCGTGGCCACACACGCGCACACATCCGCAAGCGCGCCTACTCCCATCTATTGAGGGAAAGACGGACGAGCTCTTTGGTTGCTCTTCACAGGCTTGTCCCTGATCTATAGCTGAGGGCAAACACTTGTGTGCTTGTGGGAGAGCCTGTGTCTTTCCTGGAAGCGTTTGGGAGTTTTGCTCAGACGCGTGTTTCCTCAAGTTCAAGAATCAAGATCTAGGATACCTGCAGACAGGTGCCTGTTTGTGTGGAGACAGTCTGTTTGAAACTGTGTTCCTCAGCGCCCGCTCTTTCTCCCCGTCGCTCCACACGCCTGGGAGTCCCTTTCTTTCTCTCCACAAGCACGTGTGTTGACTTCGTCGCACATGTGCATCTGCACAAGCGTTGAGCTCAGCAGAGCGTGTCTCTTGACACTTGATGTGCGTTGGCTGTGTCTGCCTGCTCCAGTGAAGAGAGAAACGGGAAATCATCTTGGTAGAGGCAACAAAGCAAAGGCGAGGCAGGATTGACATCTGCTCAACAGAGACGGATTCCCTGCGCTGACACAGTTCACAGTTACACGAGAAGCAATCTGAGCGGTCCGTCGACCGGAGACGTGTTTCCCAAGAGGTCGTTTAGCGAGTGAACAGCAGTGTGCGCGACTTTCAGGAGTGTGCCTGGAAAGTGCCAGAATCACCAGGAGCATCTGTGCAAAAGCTGCTGCCTCTGTGACCGCATTGAGGCACGTTCGCGTGTCTGCGAGTATATAGACGGCTCTTTCGCGTTCACTCCGAGGGAAACGGTCCGCTATTGCTTCTGTGCGCACAGACGCGATTCCCTTGTCTCTTGCGAACACAGGGAACTCTGTGCATCCAAATCTACAGGCTAAGGACGCGTCTGCATATGTTTTGGTGAACAATCGAGTGTGCGTGTTCTGACAGCTGCCTCTATGCAGACGTCTCCACAGAGCCACTTCTGAATGCCCCGCAGCCCAGGACTGAATGGATACACTAACAAGTGCACCGGTGTGAGCAACCACATATGCAGAAGGACGTCTTTCATCTCACAGAAGCGCGAACGTCTTGGCGTTCAAGCACATGGCAGAAACAAGGTGTGAACAGATGAGCTGCTGCTATTTTCTCCGTTCGGCATGCTTCGTTGTAGCTCTCTTGCCGGTCGCCGGCTTAGCGGCTTGCTTTGCGCGACTAGCTCTGGGGAGAGAAGGAGATAGCGCCGGAAACCTCGCCTTTTGCCTTCTTCGGCGCTGGAACCTGGTTGCTGCGCCTTCTCTTTGTCCATGTGCACACACACGATTCCTCAGCGAAAACCATGCAGAAACCTTTCCACGAGCACCCAGGGATGTGCACCCAGCACCACGTGCACGCACACGCAGCTAGAGAAAAGCACCTACCTTTTCACACACTGATGCCTAAGCAAACGCGTGGCCACACACACGCACACATCCGCAAGCGCGCCTACTCCCATCTATTGAGGGAAAGACGGACGAGCTCTTTGGTTGCTCTTCACAGGCTTGTCCCTGATCTATAGCTGAGGGCAAACACTTGTGTGCTTGTGGGAGAGCCTGTGTCTTTCCTGGAAGCGTTTGGGAGTTTTGCTCAGACGCGTGTTTCCTCAAGTTCAAGAATCAAGATCTAGGATACCTGCAGACAGGTGCCTGTTTGTGTGGAGACAGTCTGTTTGAAACTGTGTTCCTCAGCGCCCGCTCTTTCTCCCCGTCGCTCCACACGCCTGGGAGTCCCTTTCTTTCTCTCCACAAGCACGTGTGTTGACTTCGTCGCACATGTGCATCTGCACAAGCGTTGAGCTCAGCAGAGCGTGTCTCTTGACACTTGATGTGCGTTGGCTGTGTCTGCCTGCTCCAGTGAAGAGAGAAACGGGAAATCATCTTGGTAGAGGCAACAAAGCAAAGGCGAGGCAGGATTGACATCTGCTCAACAGAGACGGATTCCCTGCGCTGACACAGTTCACAGTTACACGAGAAGCAATCTGAGCGGTCCGTCGACCGGAGACGTGTTTCCCAAGAGGTCGTTTAGCGAGTGAACAGCAGTGTGCGCGACTTTCAGGAGTGTGCCTGGAAAGTGCCAGAATCACCAGGAGCATCTGTGCAAAAGCTGCTGCCTCTGTGACCGCATTGAGGCACGTTCGCGTGTCTGCGAGTATATAGACGGCTCTTTCGCGTTCACTCCGAGGGAAACGGTCCGCTATTGCTTCTGTGCGCACAGACGCGATTCCCTTGTCTCTTGCGAACACAGGGAACTCTGTGCATCCAAATCTACAGGCTAAGGACGCGTCTGCATATGTTTTGGTGAACAATCGAGTGTGCGTGTTCTGACAGCTGCCTCTATGCAGACGTCTCCACAGAGCCACTTCTGAATGCCCCGCAGCCCAGGACTGAATGGATACACTAACAAGTGCACCGGTGTGAGCAACCACATATGCAGAAGGACGTCTTTCATCTCACAGAAGCGCGAACGTCTTGGCGTTCAAGCACATGGCAGAAACAAGGTGTGAACAGATGAGCTGCTGCTATTTTCTCCGTTCGGCATGCTTCGTTGTAGCTCTCTTGCCGGTCGCCGGCTTAGCGGCTTGCTTTGCGCGACTAGCTCTGGGGAGAGAAGGAGATAGCGCCGGAAACCTCGCCTTTTGCCTTCTTCGGCGCTGGAACCTGGTTGCTGCGCCTTCTCTTTGTCCATGTGCACACACACGATTCCTCAGCGAAAACCATGCAGAAACCTTTCCACGAGCACCCAGGGATGTGCACCCAGCACCACGTGCACGCACACGCAGCTAGAGAAAAGCACCTACCTTTTCACACACTGATGCCTAAGCAAACGCGTGGCCACACACACGCACACATCCGCAAGCGCGCCTACTCCCATCTATTGAGGGAAAGACGGACGAGCTCTTTGGTTGCTCTTCACAGGCTTGTCCCTGATCTATAGCTGAGGGCAAACACTTGTGTGCTTGTGGGAGAGCCTGTGTCTTTCCTGGAAGCGTTTGGGAGTTTTGCTCAGACGCGTGTTTCCTCAAGTTCAAGAATCAAGATCTAGGATACCTGCAGACAGGTGCCTGTTTGTGTGGAGACAGTCTGTTTGAAACTGTGTTCCTCAGCGCCCGCTCTTTCTCCCCGTCGCTCCACACGCCTGGGAGTCCCTTTCTTTCTCTCCACAAGCACGTGTGTTGACTTCGTCGCACATGTGCATCTGCACAAGCGTTGAGCTCAGCAGAGCGTGTCTCTTGACACTTGATGTGCGTTGGCTGTGTCTGCCTGCTCCAGTGAAGAGAGAAACGGGAAATCATCTTGGTAGAGGCAACAAAGCAAAAGCGAGGCAGGATTGACATCTGCTCAACAGAGACGGATTCCCTGCGCTGACACAGTTCACAGTTACACGAGAAGCAATCTGAGCGGTCCGTCGACCGGAGACGTGTTTCCCAAGAGGTCGTTTAGCGAGTGAACAGCAGTGTGCGCGACTTTCAGGAGTGTGCCTGGAAAGTGCCAGAATCACCAGGAGCATCTGTGCAAAAGCTGCTGGCTCTGTGACCGCATTGAGGCACGTTCGCGTGTCTGCGAGTATATAGACGGCTCTTTCGCGTTCACTCCGAGGGAAACGGTCCGCTATTGCTTCTGTGCGCACAGACGCGATTCCCTTGTCTCTTGCGAACACAGGGAACTCTGTGCATCCAAATCTACAGGCTAAGGACGCGTCTGCATATGTTTTGGTGAACAATCGAGTGTGCGTGTTCTGACAGCTGCCTCTATGCAGACGTCTCCACAGAGCCACTTCTGAATGCCCCGCAGCCCAGGACTGAATGGATACACTAACAAGTGCACCGGTGTGAGCAACCACATATGCAGAAGGACGTCTTTCATCTCACAGAAGCGCGAACGTCTTGGCGTTCAAGCACATGGCAGAAACAAGGTGTGAACAGATGAGCTGCTGCTATTTTCTCCGTTCGGCATGCTTCGTTGTAGCTCTCTTGCCGGTCGCCGGCTTAGCGGCTTGCTTTGCGCGACTAGCTCTGGGGAGAGAAGGAGATAGCGCCGGAAACCTCGCCTTTTGCCTTCTTCGGCGCTGGAACCTGGTTGCTGCGCCTTCTCTTTGTCCATGTGCACACACACGATTCCTCAGCGAAAACCATGCAGAAACCTTTCCACGAGCACCCAGGGATGTGCACCCAGCACCACGTGCACGCACACGCAGCTAGAGAAAAGCACCTACCTTTTCACACACTGATGCCTAAGCAAACGCGTGGCCACACACACGCACACATCCGCAAGCGCGCCTACTCCCATCTATTGAGGGAAAGACGGACGAGCTCTTTGGTTGCTCTTCACAGGCTTGTCCCTGATCTATAGCTGAGGGCAAACACTTGTGTGCTTGTGGGAGAGCCTGTGTCTTTCCTGGAAGCGTTTGGGAGTTTTGCTCAGACGCGTGTTTCCTCAAGTTCAAGAATCAAGATCTAGGATACCTGCAGACAGGTGCCTGTTTGTGTGGAGACAGTCTGTTTGAAACTGTGTTCCTCAGCGCCCGCTCTTTCTCCCCGTCGCTCCACACGCCTGGGAGTCCCTTTCTTTCTCTCCACAAGCACGTGTGTTGACTTCGTCGCACATGTGCATCTGCACAAGCGTTGAGCTCAGCAGAGCGTGTCTCTTGACACTTGATGTGCGTTGGCTGTGTCTGCCTGCTCCAGTGAAGAGAGAAACGGGAAATCATCTTGGTAGAGGCAACAAAGCAAAAGCGAGGCAGGATTGACATCTGCTCAACAGAGACGGATTCCCTGCGCTGACACAGTTCACAGTTACACGAGAAGCAATCTGAGCGGTCCGTCGACCGGAGACGTGTTTCCCAAGAGGTCGTTTAGCGAGTGAACAGCAGTGTGCGCGACTTTCAGGAGTGTGCCTGGAAAGTGCCAGAATCACCAGGAGCATCTGTGCAAAAGCTGCTGCCTCTGTGACCGCATTGAGGCACGTTCGCGTGTCTGCGAGTATATAGACGGCTCTTTCGCGTTCACTCCGAGGGAAACGGTCCGCTATTGCTTCTGTGCGCACAGACGCGATTCCCTTGTCTCTTGCGAACACAGGGAACTCTGTGCATCCAAATCTACAGGCTAAGGACGCGTCTGCATATGTTTTGGTGAACAATCGAGTGTGCGTGTTCTGACAGCTGCCTCTATGCAGACGTCTCCACAGAGCCACTTCTGAATGCCCCGCAGCCCAGGACTGAATGGATACACTAACAAGTGCACCGGTGTGAGCAACCACATATGCAGAAGGACGTCTTTCATCTCACAGAAGCGCGAACGTCTTGGCGTTCAAGCACATGGCAGAAACAAGGTGTGAACAGATGAGCTGCTGCTATTTTCTCCGTTCGGCATGCTTCGTTGTAGCTCTCTTGCCGGTCGCCGGCTTAGCGGCTTGCTTTGCGCGACTAGCTCTGGGGAGAGAAGGAGATAGCGCCGGAAACCTCGCCTTTTGCCTTCTTCGGCGCTGGAACCTGGTTGCTGCGCCTTCTCTTTGTCCATGTGCACACACACGATTCCTCAGCGAAAACCATGCAGAAACCTTTCCACGAGCACCCAGGGATGTGCACCCAGCACCACGTGCACGCACACGCAGCTAGAGAAAAGCACCTACCTTTTCACACACTGATGCCTAAGCAAACGCGTGGCCACACACACGCACACATCCGCAAGCGCGCCTACTCCCATCTATTGAGGGAAAGACGGACGAGCTCTTTGGTTGCTCTTCACAGGCTTGTCCCTGATCTATAGCTGAGGGCAAACACTTGTGTGCTTGTGGGAGAGCCTGTGTCTTTCCTGGAAGCGTTTGGGAGTTTTGCTCAGACGCGTGTTTCCTCAAGTTCAAGAATCAAGATCTAGGATACCTGCAGACAGGTGCCTGTTTGTGTGGAGACAGTCTGTTTGAAACTGTGTTCCTCAGCGCCCGCTCTTTCTCCCCGTCGCTCCACACGCCTGGGAGTCCCTTTCTTTCTCTCCACAAGCACGTGTGTTGACTTCGTCGCACATGTGCATCTGCACAAGCGTTGAGCTCAGCAGAGCGTGTCTCTTGACACTTGATGTGCGTTGGCTGTGTCTGCCTGCTCCAGTGAAGAGAGAAACGGGAAATCATCTTGGTAGAGGCAACAAAGCAAAGGCGAGGCAGGATTGACATCTGCTCAACAGAGACGGATTCCCTGCGCTGACACAGTTCACAGTTACACGAGAAGCAATCTGAGCGGTCCGTCGACCGGAGACGTGTTTCCCAAGAGGTCGTTTAGCGAGTGAACAGCAGTGTGCGCGACTTTCAGGAGTGTGCCTGGAAAGTGCCAGAATCACCAGGAGCATCTGTGCAAAAGCTGCTGCCTCTGTGACCGCATTGAGGCACGTTCGCGTGTCTGCGAGTATATAGACGGCTCTTTCGCGTTCACTCCGAGGGAAACGGTCCGCTATTGCTTCTGTGCGCACAGACGCGATTCCCTTGTCTCTTGCGAACACAGGGAACTCTGTGCATCCAAATCTACAGGCTAAGGACGCGTCTGCATATGTTTTGGTGAACAATCGAGTGTGCGTGTTCTGACAGCTGCCTCTATGCAGACGTCTCCACAGAGCCACTTCTGAATGCCCCGCAGCCCAGGACTGAATGGATACACTAACAAGTGCACCGGTGTGAGCAACCACATATGCAGAAGGACGTCTTTCATCTCACAGAAGCGCGAACGTCTTGGCGTTCAAGCACATGGCAGAAACAAGGTGTGAACAGATGAGCTGCTGCTATTTTCTCCGTTCGGCATGCTTCGTTGTAGCTCTCTTGCCGGTCGCCGGCTTAGCGGCTTGCTTTGCGCGACTAGCTCTGGGGAGAGAAGGAGATAGCGCCGGAAACCTCGCCTTTTGCCTTCTTCGGCGCTGGAACCTGGTTGCTGCGCCTTCTCTTTGTCCATGTGCACACACACGATTCCTCAGCGAAAACCATGCAGAAACCTTTCCACGAGCACCCAGGGATGTGCACCCAGCACCACGTGCACGCACACGCAGCTAGAGAAAAGCACCTACCTTTTCACACACTGATGCCTAAGCAAACGCGTGGCCACACACGCGCACACATCCGCAAGCGCGCCTACTCCCATCTATTGAGGGAAAGACGGACGAGCTCTTTGGTTGCTCTTCACAGGCTTGTCCCTGATCTATAGCTGAGGGCAAACACTTGTGTGCTTGTGGGAGAGCCTGTGTCTTTCCTGGAAGCGTTTGGGAGTTTTGCTCAGACGCGTGTTTCCTCAAGTTCAAGAATCAAGATCTAGGATACCTGCAGACAGGTGCCTGTTTGTGTGGAGACAGTCTGTTTGAAACTGTGTTCCTCAGCGCCCGCTCTTTCTCCCCGTCGCTCCACACGCCTGGGAGTCCCTTTCTTTCTCTCCACAAGCACGTGTGTTGACTTCGTCGCACATGTGCATCTGCACAAGCGTTGAGCTCAGCAGAGCGTGTCTCTTGACACTTGATGTGCGTTGGCTGTGTCTGCCTGCTCCAGTGAAGAGAGAAACGGGAAATCATCTTGGTAGAGGCAACAAAGCAAAGGCGAGGCAGGATTGACATCTGCTCAACAGAGACGGATTCCCTGCGCTGACACAGTTCACAGTTACACGAGAAGCAATCTGAGCGGTCCGTCGACCGGAGACGTGTTTCCCAAGAGGTCGTTTAGCGAGTGAACAGCAGTGTGCGCGACTTTCAGGAGTGTGCCTGGAAAGTGCCAGAATCACCAGGAGCACCTGTGCAAAAGCTGCTGCCTCTGTGACCGCATTGAGGCACGTTCGCGTGTCTGCGAGTATATAGACGGCTCTTTCGCGTTCACTCCGAGGGAAACGGTCCGCTATTGCTTCTGTGCGCACAGACGCGATTCCCTTGTCTCTTGCGAACACAGGGAACTCTGTGCATCCAAATCTACAGGCTAAGGACGCGTCTGCATATGTTTTGGTGAACAATCGAGTGTGCGTGTTCTGACAGCTGCCTCTATGCAGACGTCTCCACAGAGCCACTTCTGAATGCCCCGCAGCCCAGGACTGAATGGATACACTAACAAGTGCACCGGTGTGAGCAACCACATATGCAGAAGGACGTCTTTCATCTCACAGAAGCGCGAACGTCTTGGCGTTCAAGCACATGGCAGAAACAAGGTGTGAACAGATGAGCTGCTGCTATTTTCTCCGTTCGGCATGCTTCGTTGTAGCTCTCTTGCCGGTCGCCGGCTTAGCGGCTTGCTTTGCGCGACTAGCTCTGGGGAGAGAAGGAGATAGCGCCGGAAACCTCGCCTTTTGCCTTCTTCGGCGCTGGAACCTGGTTGCTGCGCCTTCTCTTTGTCCATGTGCACACACACGATTCCTCAGCGAAAACCATGCAGAAACCTTTCCACGAGCACCCAGGGATGTGCACCCAGCACCACGTGCACGCACACGCAGCTAGAGAAAAGCACCTACCTTTTCACACACTGATGCCTAAGCAAACGCGTGGCCACACACACGCACACATCCGCAAGCGCGCCTACTCCCATCTATTGAGGGAAAGACGGACGAGCTCTTTGGTTGCTCTTCACAGGCTTGTCCCTGATCTATAGCTGAGGGCAAACACTTGTGTGCTTGTGGGAGAGCCTGTGTCTTTCCTGGAAGCGTTTGGGAGTTTTGCTCAGACGCGTGTTTCCTCAAGTTCAAGAATCAAGATCTAGGATACCTGCAGACAGGTGCCTGTTTGTGTGGAGACAGTCTGTTTGAAACTGTGTTCCTCAGCGCCCGCTCTTTCTCCCCGTCGCTCCACACGCCTGGGAGTCCCTTTCTTTCTCTCCACAAGCACGTGTGTTGACTTCGTCGCACATGTGCATCTGCACAAGCGTTGAGCTCAGCAGAGCGTGTCTCTTGACACTTGATGTGCGTTGGCTGTGTCTGCCTGCTCCAGTGAAGAGAGAAACGGGAAATCATCTTGGTAGAGGCAACAAAGCAAAGGCGAGGCAGGATTGACATCTGCTCAACAGAGACGGATTCCCTGCGCTGACACAGTTCACAGTTACACGAGAAGCAATCTGAGCGGTCCGTCGACCGGAGACGTGTTTCCCAAGAGGTCGTTTAGCGAGTGAACAGCAGTGTGCGCGACTTTCAGGAGTGTGCCTGGAAAGTGCCAGAATCACCAGGAGCATCTGTGCAAAAGCTGCTGCCTCTGTGACCGCATTGAGGCACGTTCGCGTGTCTGCGAGTATATAGACGGCTCTTTCGCGTTCACTCCGAGGGAAACGGTCCGCTATTGCTTCTGTGCGCACAGACGCGATTCCCTTGTCTCTTGCGAACACAGGGAACTCTGTGCATCCAAATCTACAGGCTAAGGACGCGTCTGCATATGTTTTGGTGAACAATCGAGTGTGCGTGTTCTGACAGCTGCCTCTATGCAGACGTCTCCACAGAGCCACTTCTGAATGCCCCGCAGCCCAGGACTGAATGGATACACTAACAAGTGCACCGGTGTGAGCAACCACATATGCAGAAGGACGTCTTTCATCTCACAGAAGCGCGAACGTCTTGGCGTTCAAGCACATGGCAGAAACAAGGTGTGAACAGATGAGCTGCTGCTATTTTCTCCGTTCGGCATGCTTCGTTGTAGCTCTCTTGCCGGTCGCCGGCTTAGCGGCTTGCTTTGCGCGACTAGCTCTGGGGAGAGAAGGAGATAGCGCCGGAAACCTCGCCTTTTGCCTTCTTCGGCGCTGGAACCTGGTTGCTGCGCCTTCTCTTTGTCCATGTGCACACACACGATTCCTCAGCGAAAACCATGCAGAAACCTTTCCACGAGCACCCAGGGATGTGCACCCAGCACCACGTGCACGCACACGCAGCTAGAGAAAAGCACCTACCTTTTCACACACTGATGCCTAAGCAAACGCGTGGCCACACACGCGCACACATCCGCAAGCGCGCCTACTCCCATCTATTGAGGGAAAGACGGACGAGCTCTTTGGTTGCTCTTCACAGGCTTGTCCCTGATCTATAGCTGAGGGCAAACACTTGTGTGCTTGTGGGAGAGCCTGTGTCTTTCCTGGAAGCGTTTGGGAGTTTTGCTCAGACGCGTGTTTCCTCAAGTTCAAGAATCAAGATCTAGGATACCTGCAGACAGGTGCCTGTTTGTGTGGAGACAGTCTGTTTGAAACTGTGTTCCTCAGCGCCCGCTCTTTCTCCCCGTCGCTCCACACGCCTGGGAGTCCCTTTCTTTCTCTCCACAAGCACGTGTGTTGACTTCGTCGCACATGTGCATCTGCACAAGCGTTGAGCTCAGCAGAGCGTGTCTCTTGACACTTGATGTGCGTTGGCTGTGTCTGCCTGCTCCAGTGAAGAGAGAAACGGGAAATCATCTTGGTAGAGGCAACAAAGCAAAGGCGAGGCAGGATTGACATCTGCTCAACAGAGACGGATTCCCTGCGCTGACACAGTTCACAGTTACACGAGAAGCAATCTGAGCGGTCCGTCGACCGGAGACGTGTTTCCCAAGAGGTCGTTTAGCGAGTGAACAGCAGTGTGCGCGACTTTCAGGAGTGTGCCTGGAAAGTGCCAGAATCACCAGGAGCATCTGTGCAAAAGCTGCTGCCTCTGTGACCGCATTGAGGCACGTTCGCGTGTCTGCGAGTATATAGACGGCTCTTTCGCGTTCACTCCGAGGGAAACGGTCCGCTATTGCTTCTGTGCGCACAGACGCGATTCCCTTGTCTCTTGCGAACACAGGGAACTCTGTGCATCCAAATCTACAGGCTAAGGACGCGTCTGCATATGTTTTGGTGAACAATCGAGTGTGCGTGTTCTGACAGCTGCCTCTATGCAGACGTCTCCACAGAGCCACTTCTGAATGCCCCGCAGCCCAGGACTGAATGGATACACTAACAAGTGCACCGGTGTGAGCAACCACATATGCAGAAGGACGTCTTTCATCTCACAGAAGCGCGAACGTCTTGGCGTTCAAGCACATGGCAGAAACAAGGTGTGAACAGATGAGCTGCTGCTATTTTCTCCGTTCGGCATGCTTCGTTGTAGCTCTCTTGCCGGTCGCCGGCTTAGCGGCTTGCTTTGCGCGACTAGCTCTGGGGAGAGAAGGAGATAGCGCCGGAAACCTCGCCTTTTGCCTTCTTCGGCGCTGGAACCTGGTTGCTGCGCCTTCTCTTTGTCCATGTGCACACACACGATTCCTCAGCGAAAACCATGCAGAAACCTTTCCACGAGCACCCAGGGATGTGCACCCAGCACCACGTGCACGCACACGCAGCTAGAGAAAAGCACCTACCTTTTCACACACTGATGCCTAAGCAAACGCGTGGCCACACACACGCACACATCCGCAAGCGCGCCTACTCCCATCTATTGAGGGAAAGACGGACGAGCTCTTTGGTTGCTCTTCACAGGCTTGTCCCTGATCTATAGCTGAGGGCAAACACTTGTGTGCTTGTGGGAGAGCCTGTGTCTTTCCTGGAAGCGTTTGGGAGTTTTGCTCAGACGCGTGTTTCCTCAAGTTCAAGAATCAAGATCTAGGATACCTGCAGACAGGTGCCTGTTTGTGTGGAGACAGTCTGTTTGAAACTGTGTTCCTCAGCGCCCGCTCTTTCTCCCCGTCGCTCCACACGCCTGGGAGTCCCTTTCTTTCTCTCCACAAGCACGTGTGTTGACTTCGTCGCACATGTGCATCTGCACAAGCGTTGAGCTCAGCAGAGCGTGTCTCTTGACACTTGATGTGCGTTGGCTGTGTCTGCCTGCTCCAGTGAAGAGAGAAACGGGAAATCATCTTGGTAGAGGCAACAAAGCAAAGGCGAGGCAGGATTGACATCTGCTCAACAGAGACGGATTCCCTGCGCTGACACAGTTCACAGTTACACGAGAAGCAATCTGAGCGGTCCGTCGACCGGAGACGTGTTTCCCAAGAGGTCGTTTAGCGAGTGAACAGCAGTGTGCGCGACTTTCAGGAGTGTGCCTGGAAAGTGCCAGAATCACCAGGAGCATCTGTGCAAAAGCTGCTGCCTCTGTGACCGCATTGAGGCACGTTCGCGTGTCTGCGAGTATATAGACGGCTCTTTCGCGTTCACTCCGAGGGAAACGGTCCGCTATTGCTTCTGTGCGCACAGACGCGATTCCCTTGTCTCTTGCGAACACAGGGAACTCTGTGCATCCAAATCTACAGGCTAAGGACGCGTCTGCATATGTTTTGGTGAACAATCGAGTGTGCGTGTTCTGACAGCTGCCTCTATGCAGACGTCTCCACAGAGCCACTTCTGAATGCCCCGCAGCCCAGGACTGAATGGATACACTAACAAGTGCACCGGTGTGAGCAACCACATATGCAGAAGGACGTCTTTCATCTCACAGAAGCGCGAACGTCTTGGCGTTCAAGCACATGGCAGAAACAAGGTGTGAACAGATGAGCTGCTGCTATTTTCTCCGTTCGGCATGCTTCGTTGTAGCTCTCTTGCCGGTCGCCGGCTTAGCGGCTTGCTTTGCGCGACTAGCTCTGGGGAGAGAAGGAGATAGCGCCGGAAACCTCGCCTTTTGCCTTCTTCGGCGCTGGAACCTGGTTGCTGCGCCTTCTCTTTGTCCATGTGCACACACACGATTCCTCAGCGAAAACCATGCAGAAACCTTTCCACGAGCACCCAGGGATGTGCACCCAGCACCACGTGCACGCACACGCAGCTAGAGAAAAGCACCTACCTTTTCACACACTGATGCCTAAGCAAACGCGTGGCCACACACACGCACACATCCGCAAGCGCGCCTACTCCCATCTATTGAGGGAAAGACGGACGAGCTCTTTGGTTGCTCTTCACAGGCTTGTCCCTGATCTATAGCTGAGGGCAAACACTTGTGTGCTTGTGGGAGAGCCTGTGTCTTTCCTGGAAGCGTTTGGGAGTTTTGCTCAGACGCGTGTTTCCTCAAGTTCAAGAATCAAGATCTAGGATACCTGCAGACAGGTGCCTGTTTGTGTGGAGACAGTCTGTTTGAAACTGTGTTCCTCAGCGCCCGCTCTTTCTCCCCGTCGCTCCACACGCCTGGGAGTCCCTTTCTTTCTCTCCACAAGCACGTGTGTTGACTTCGTCGCACATGTGCATCTGCACAAGCGTTGAGCTCAGCAGAGCGTGTCTCTTGACACTTGATGTGCGTTGGCTGTGTCTGCCTGCTCCAGTGAAGAGAGAAACGGGAAATCATCTTGGTAGAGGCAACAAAGCAAAGGCGAGGCAGGATTGACATCTGCTCAACAGAGACGGATTCCCTGCGCTGACACAGTTCACAGTTACACGAGAAGCAATCTGAGCGGTCCGTCGACCGGAGACGTGTTTCCCAAGAGGTCGTTTAGCGAGTGAACAGCAGTGTGCGCGACTTTCAGGAGTGTGCCTGGAAAGTGCCAGAATCACCAGGAGCATCTGTGCAAAAGCTGCTGCCTCTGTGACCGCATTGAGGCACGTTCGCGTGTCTGCGAGTATATAGACGGCTCTTTCGCGTTCACTCCGAGGGAAACGGTCCGCTATTGCTTCTGTGCGCACAGACGCGATTCCCTTGTCTCTTGCGAACACAGGGAACTCTGTGCATCCAAATCTACAGGCTAAGGACGCGTCTGCATATGTTTTGGTGAACAATCGAGTGTGCGTGTTCTGACAGCTGCCTCTATGCAGACGTCTCCACAGAGCCACTTCTGAATGCCCCGCAGCCCAGGACTGAATGGATACACTAACAAGTGCACCGGTGTGAGCAACCACATATGCAGAAGGACGTCTTTCATCTCACAGAAGCGCGAACGTCTTGGCGTTCAAGCACATGGCAGAAACAAGGTGTGAACAGATGAGCTGCTGCTATTTTCTCCGTTCGGCATGCTTCGTTGTAGCTCTCTTGCCGGTCGCCGGCTTAGCGGCTTGCTTTGCGCGACTAGCTCTGGGGAGAGAAGGAGATAGCGCCGGAAACCTCGCCTTTTGCCTTCTTCGGCGCTGGAACCTGGTTGCTGCGCCTTCTCTTTGTCCATGTGCACACAC
Organism: Patagioenas fasciata; assembly: GCF_037038585.1. Lineage (NCBI taxonomy): Eukaryota > Metazoa > Chordata > Aves > Columbiformes > Columbidae > Patagioenas > Patagioenas fasciata. The sequence continues at coordinate 25,710 of NW_027288602.1, forward strand.
ACGATTCCTCAGCGAAAACCATGCAGAAACCTTTCCACGAGCACCCAGGGATGTGCACCCAGCACCACGTGCACGCACACGCAGCTAGAGAAAAGCACCTACCTTTTCACACACTGATGCCTAAGCAAACGCGTGGCCACACACGCGCACACATCCGCAAGCGCGCCTACTCCCATCTATTGAGGGAAAGACGGACGAGCTCTTTGGTTGCTCTTCACAGGCTTGTCCCTGATCTATAGCTGAGGGCAAACACTTGTGTGCTTGTGGGAGAGCCTGTGTCTTTCCTGGAAGCGTTTGGGAGTTTTGCTCAGACGCGTGTTTCCTCAAGTTCAAGAATCAAGATCTAGGATACCTGCAGACAGGTGCCTGTTTGTGTGGAGACAGTCTGTTTGAAACTGTGTTCCTCAGCGCCCGCTCTTTCTCCCCGTCGCTCCACACGCCTGGGAGTCCCTTTCTTTCTCTCCACAAGCACGTGTGTTGACTTCGTCGCACATGTGCATCTGCACAAGCGTTGAGCTCAGCAGAGCGTGTCTCTTGACACTTGATGTGCGTTGGCTGTGTCTGCCTGCTCCAGTGAAGAGAGAAACGGGAAATCATCTTGGTAGAGGCAACAAAGCAAAGGCGAGGCAGGATTGACATCTGCTCAACAGAGACGGATTCCCTGCGCTGACACAGTTCACAGTTACACGAGAAGCAATCTGAGCGGTCCGTCGACCGGAGACGTGTTTCCCAAGAGGTCGTTTAGCGAGTGAACAGCAGTGTGCGCGACTTTCAGGAGTGTGCCTGGAAAGTGCCAGAATCACCAGGAGCATCTGTGCAAAAGCTGCTGCCTCTGTGACCGCATTGAGGCACGTTCGCGTGTCTGCGAGTATATAGACGGCTCTTTCGCGTTCACTCCGAGGGAAACGGTCCGCTATTGCTTCTGTGCGCACAGACGCGATTCCCTTGTCTCTTGCGAACACAGGGAACTCTGTGCATCCAAATCTACAGGCTAAGGACGCGTCTGCATATGTTTTGGTGAACAATCGAGTGTGCGTGTTCTGACAGCTGCCTCTATGCAGACGTCTCCACAGAGCCACTTCTGAATGCCCCGCAGCCCAGGACTGAATGGATACACTAACAAGTGCACCGGTGTGAGCAACCACATATGCAGAAGGACGTCTTTCATCTCACAGAAGCGCGAACGTCTTGGCGTTCAAGCACATGGCAGAAACAAGGTGTGAACAGATGAGCTGCTGCTATTTTCTCCGTTCGGCATGCTTCGTTGTAGCTCTCTTGCCGGTCGCCGGCTTAGCGGCTTGCTTTGCGCGACTAGCTCTGGGGAGAGAAGGAGATAGCGCCGGAAACCTCGCCTTTTGCCTTCTTCGGCGCTGGAACCTGGTTGCTGCGCCTTCTCTTTGTCCATGTGCACACACACGATTCCTCAGCGAAAACCATGCAGAAACCTTTCCACGAGCACCCAGGGATGTGCACCCAGCACCACGTGCACGCACACGCAGCTAGAGAAAAGCACCTACCTTTTCACACACTGATGCCTAAGCAAACGCGTGGCCACACACACGCACACATCCGCAAGCGCGCCTACTCCCATCTATTGAGGGAAAGACGGACGAGCTCTTTGGTTGCTCTTCACAGGCTTGTCCCTGATCTATAGCTGAGGGCAAACACTTGTGTGCTTGTGGGAGAGCCTGTGTCTTTCCTGGAAGCGTTTGGGAGTTTTGCTCAGACGCGTGTTTCCTCAAGTTCAAGAATCAAGATCTAGGATACCTGCAGACAGGTGCCTGTTTGTGTGGAGACAGTCTGTTTGAAACTGTGTTCCTCAGCGCCCGCTCTTTCTCCCCGTCGCTCCACACGCCTGGGAGTCCCTTTCTTTCTCTCCACAAGCACGTGTGTTGACTTCGTCGCACATGTGCATCTGCACAAGCGTTGAGCTCAGCAGAGCGTGTCTCTTGACACTTGATGTGCGTTGGCTGTGTCTGCCTGCTCCAGTGAAGAGAGAAACGGGAAATCATCTTGGTAGAGGCAACAAAGCAAAGGCGAGGCAGGATTGACATCTGCTCAACAGAGACGGATTCCCTGCGCTGACACAGTTCACAGTTACACGAGAAGCAATCTGAGCGGTCCGTCGACCGGAGACGTGTTTCCCAAGAGGTCGTTTAGCGAGTGAACAGCAGTGTGCGCGACTTTCAGGAGTGTGCCTGGAAAGTGCCAGAATCACCAGGAGCATCTGTGCAAAAGCTGCTGCCTCTGTGACCGCATTGAGGCACGTTCGCGTGTCTGCGAGTATATAGACGGCTCTTTCGCGTTCACTCCGAGGGAAACGGTCCGCTATTGCTTCTGTGCGCACAGACGCGATTCCCTTGTCTCTTGCGAACACAGGGAACTCTGTGCATCCAAATCTACAGGCTAAGGACGCGTCTGCATATGTTTTGGTGAACAATCGAGTGTGCGTGTTCTGACAGCTGCCTCTATGCAGACGTCTCCACAGAGCCACTTCTGAATGCCCCGCAGCCCAGGACTGAATGGATACACTAACAAGTGCACCGGTGTGAGCAACCACATATGCAGAAGGACGTCTTTCATCTCACAGAAGCGCGAACGTCTTGGCGTTCAAGCACATGGCAGAAACAAGGTGTGAACAGATGAGCTGCTGCTATTTTCTCCGTTCGGCATGCTTCGTTGTAGCTCTCTTGCCGGTCGCCGGCTTAGCGGCTTGCTTTGCGCGACTAGCTCTGGGGAGAGAAGGAGATAGCGCCGGAAACCTCGCCTTTTGCCTTCTTCGGCGCTGGAACCTGGTTGCTGCGCCTTCTCTTTGTCCATGTGCACACACACGATTCCTCAGCGAAAACCATGCAGAAACCTTTCCACGAGCACCCAGGGATGTGCACCCAGCACCACGTGCACGCACACGCAGCTAGAGAAAAGCACCTACCTTTTCACACACTGATGCCTAAGCAAACGCGTGGCCACACACACGCACACATCCGCAAGCGCGCCTACTCCCATCTACTGAGAGAAAGACGGACGAGCTCTTTGGTTGCTCTTCACAGGCTTGTCCCTGATCTATAGCTGAGGGCAAACACTTGTGTGCTTGTGGGAGAGCCTGTGTCTTTCCTGGAAGCGTTTGGGAGTTTTGCTCAGACGCGTGTTTCCTCAAGTTCAAGAATCAAGATCTAGGATACCTGCAGACAGGTGCCTGTTTGTGTGGAGACAGTCTGTTTGAAACTGTGCTCCTCAGCGCCCGCTCTTTCTCCCCGTCGCTCCACACGCCTGGGAGTCCCTTTCTTTCTCTCCACAAGCACGTGTGTTGACTTCGTCGCACATGTGCATCTGCACAAGCGTTGAGCTCAGCAGAGCGTGTCTCTTGACACTTGATGTGCGTTGGCTGTGTCTGCCTGCTCCAGTGAAGAGAGAAACGGGAAATCATCTTGGTAGAGGCAACAAAGCAAAAGCGAGGCAGGATTGACATCTGCTCAACAGAGACGGATTCCCTGCGCTGACACAGTTCACAGTTACACGAGAAGCAATCTGAGCGGTCCGTCGACCGGAGACGTGTTTCCCAAGAGGTCGTTTAGCGAGTGAACAGCAGTGTGCGCGACTTTCAGGAGTGTGCCTGGAAAGTGCCAAAATCACCAGGAGCATCTGTGCAAAAGCTGCTGCCTCTGTGACCGCATTGAGGCACGTTCGCGTGTCTACGAGTATATAGACGGCTCTTTCGCGTTCACTCCGAGGGAAACGGTCCGCTATTGCTTCTGTGCGCACAGACGCGATTCCCTTGTCTCTTGCGAACACAGGGAACTCTGTGCATCCAAATCTACAGGCTAAGGACGCGTCTGCATATGTTTTGGTGAACAATCGAGTGTGCGTGTTCTGACAGCTGCCTCTATGCAGACGTCTCCACAGAGCCACTTCTGAATGCCCCGCAGCCCAGGACTGAATGGATACACTAACAAGTGCACCGGTGTGAGCAACCACATATGCAGAAGGACGTCTTTCATCTCACAGAAGCGCGAACGTCTTGGCGTTCAAGCACATGGCAGAAACAAGGTGTGAACAGATGAGCTGCTGCTATTTTCTCCGTTCGGCATGCTTCGTTGTAGCTCTCTTGCCGGTCGCCGGCTTAGCGGCTTGCTTTGCGCGACTAGCTCTGGGGAGAGAAGGAGATAGCGCCGGAAACCTCGCCTTTTGCCTTCTTCGGCGCTGGAACCTGGTTGCTGCGCCTTCTCTTTGTCCATGTGCACACACACGATTCCTCAGCGAAAACCATGCAGAAACCTTTCCACGAGCACCCAGGGATGTGCACCCAGCACCACGTGCACGCACACGCAGCTAGAGAAAAGCACCTACCTTTTCACACACTGATGCCTAAGCAAACGCGTGGCCACACACACGCACACATCCGCAAGCGCGCCTACTCCCATCTATTGAGGGAAAGACGGACGAGCTCTTTGGTTGCTCTTCACAGGCTTGTCCCTGATCTATAGCTGAGGGCAAACACTTGTGTGCTTGTGGGAGAGCCTGTGTCTTTCCTGGAAGCGTTTGGGAGTTTTGCTCAGACGCGTGTTTCCTCAAGTTCAAGAATCAAGATCTAGGATACCTGCAGACAGGTGCCTGTTTGTGTGGAGACAGTCTGTTTGAAACTGTGCTCCTCAGCGCCCGCTCTTTCTCCCCGTCGCTCCACACGCCTGGGAGTCCCTTTCTTTCTCTCCACAAGCACGTGTGTTGACTTCGTCGCACATGTGCATCTGCACAAGCGTTGAGCTCAGCAGAGCGTGTCTCTTGACACTTGATGTGCGTTGGCTGTGTCTGCCTGCTCCAGTGAAGAGAGAAACGGGAAATCATCTTGGTAGAGGCAACAAAGCAAAAGCGAGGCAGGATTGACATCTGCTCAACAGAGACGGATTCCCTGCGCTGACACAGTTCACAGTTACACGAGAAGCAATCTGAGCGGTCCGTCGACCGGAGACGTGTTTCCCAAGAGGTCGTTTAGCGAGTGAACAGCAGTGTGCGCGACTTTCAGGAGTGTGCCTGGAAAGTGCCAGAATCACCAGGAGCATCTGTGCAAAAGCTGCTGCCTCTGTGACCGCATTGAGGCACGTTCGCGTGTCTGCGAGTATATAGACGGCTCTTTCGCGTTCACTCCGAGGGAAACGGTCCGCTATTGCTTCTGTGCGCACAGACGCGATTCCCTTGTCTCTTGCGAACACAGGGAACTCTGTGCATCCAAATCTACAGGCTAAGGACGCGTCTGCATATGTTTTGGTGAACAATCGAGTGTGCGTGTTCTGACAGCTGCCTCTATGCAGACGTCTCCACAGAGCCACTTCTGAATGCCCCGCAGCCCAGGACTGAATGGATACACTAACAAGTGCACCGGTGTGAGCAACCACATATGCAGAAGGACGTCTTTCATCTCACAGAAGCGCGAACGTCTTGGCGTTCAAGCACATGGCAGAAACAAGGTGTGAACAGATGAGCTGCTGCTATTTTCTCCGTTCGGCATGCTTCGTTGTAGCTCTCTTGCCGGTCGCCGGCTTAGCGGCTTGCTTTGCGCGACTAGCTCTGGGGAGAGAAGGAGATAGCGCCGGAAACCTCGCCTTTTGCCTTCTTCGGCGCTGGAACCTGGTTGCTGCGCCTTCTCTTTGTCCATGTGCACACACACGATTCCTCAGCGAAAACCATGCAGAAACCTTTCCACGAGCACCCAGGGATGTGCACCCAGCACCACGTGCACGCACACGCAGCTAGAGAAAAGCACCTACCTTTTCACACACTGATGCCTAAGCAAACGCGTGGCCACACACACGCACACATCCGCAAGCGCGCCTACTCCCATCTATTGAGGGAAAGACGGACGAGCTCTTTGGTTGCTCTTCACAGGCTTGTCCCTGATCTATAGCTGAGGGCAAACACTTGTGTGCTTGTGGGAGAGCCTGTGTCTTTCCTGGAAGCGTTTGGGAGTTTTGCTCAGACGCGTGTTTCCTCAAGTTCAAGAATCAAGATCTAGGATACCTGCAGACAGGTGCCTGTTTGTGTGGAGACAGTCTGTTTGAAACTGTGTTCCTCAGCGCCCGCTCTTTCTCCCCGTCGCTCCACACGCCTGGGAGTCCCTTTCTTTCTCTCCACAAGCACGTGTGTTGACTTCGTCGCACATGTGCATCTGCACAAGCGTTGAGCTCAGCAGAGCGTGTCTCTTGACACTTGATGTGCGTTGGCTGTGTCTGCCTGCTCCAGTGAAGAGAGAAACGGGAAATCATCTTGGTAGAGGCAACAAAGCAAAGGCGAGGCAGGATTGACATCTGCTCAACAGAGACGGATTCCCTGCGCTGACACAGTTCACAGTTACACGAGAAGCAATCTGAGCGGTCCGTCGACCGGAGACGTGTTTCCCAAGAGGTCGTTTAGCGAGTGAACAGCAGTGTGCGCGACTTTCAGGAGTGTGCCTGGAAAGTGCCAGAATCACCAGGAGCATCTGTGCAAAAGCTGCTGCCTCTGTGACCGCATTGAGGCACGTTCGCGTGTCTGCGAGTATATAGACGGCTCTTTCGCGTTCACTCCGAGGGAAACGGTCCGCTATTGCTTCTGTGCGCACAGACGCGATTCCCTTGTCTCTTGCGAACACAGGGAACTCTGTGCATCCAAATCTACAGGCTAAGGACGCGTCTGCATATGTTTTGGTGAACAATCGAGTGTGCGTGTTCTGACAGCTGCCTCTATGCAGACGTCTCCACAGAGCCACTTCTGAATGCCCCGCAGCCCAGGACTGAATGGATACACTAACAAGTGCACCGGTGTGAGCAACCACATATGCAGAAGGACGTCTTTCATCTCACAGAAGCGCGAACGTCTTGGCGTTCAAGCACATGGCAGAAACAAGGTGTGAACAGATGAGCTGCTGCTATTTTCTCCGTTCGGCATGCTTCGTTGTAGCTCTCTTGCCGGTCGCCGGCTTAGCGGCTTGCTTTGCGCGACTAGCTCTGGGGAGAGAAGGAGATAGCGCCGGAAACCTCGCCTTTTGCCTTCTTCGGCGCTGGAACCTGGTTGCTGCGCCTTCTCTTTGTCCATGTGCACACACACGATTCCTCAGCGAAAACCATGCAGAAACCTTTCCACGAGCACCCAGGGATGTGCACCCAGCACCACGTGCACGCACACGCAGCTAGAGAAAAGCACCTACCTTTTCACACACTGATGCCTAAGCAAACGCGTGGCCACACACACGCACACATCCGCAAGCGCGCCTACTCCCATCTACTGAGAGAAAGACGGACGAGCTCTTTGGTTGCTCTTCACAGGCTTGTCCCTGATCTATAGCTGAGGGCAAACACTTGTGTGCTTGTGGGAGAGCCTGTGTCTTTCCTGGAAGCGTTTGGGAGTTTTGCTCAGACGCGTGTTTCCTCAAGTTCAAGAATCAAGATCTAGGATACCTGCAGACAGGTGCCTGTTTGTGTGGAGACAGTCTGTTTGAAACTGTGCTCCTCAGCGCCCGCTCTTTCTCCCCGTCGCTCCACACGCCTGGGAGTCCCTTTCTTTCTCTCCACAAGCACGTGTGTTGACTTCGTCGCACATGTGCATCTGCACAAGCGTTGAGCTCAGCAGAGCGTGTCTCTTGACACTTGATGTGCGTTGGCTGTGTCTGCCTGCTCCAGTGAAGAGAGAAACGGGAAATCATCTTGGTAGAGGCAACAAAGCAAAAGCGAGGCAGGATTGACATCTGCTCAACAGAGACGGATTCCCTGCGCTGACACAGTTCACAGTTACACGAGAAGCAATCTGAGCGGTCCGTCGACCGGAGACGTGTTTCCCAAGAGGTCGTTTAGCGAGTGAACAGCAGTGTGCGCGACTTTCAGGAGTGTGCCTGGAAAGTGCCAGAATCACCAGGAGCATCTGTGCAAAAGCTGCTGCCTCTGTGACCGCATTGAGGCACGTTCGCGTGTCTGCGAGTATATAGACGGCTCTTTCGCGTTCACTCCGAGGGAAACGGTCCGCTATTGCTTCTGTGCGCACAGACGCGATTCCCTTGTCTCTTGCGAACACAGGGAACTCTGTGCATCCAAATCTACAGGCTAAGGACGCGTCTGCATATGTTTTGGTGAACAATCGAGTGTGCGTGTTCTGACAGCTGCCTCTATGCAGACGTCTCCACAGAGCCACTTCTGAATGCCCCGCAGCCCAGGACTGAATGGATACACTAACAAGTGCACCGGTGTGAGCAACCACATATGCAGAAGGACGTCTTTCATCTCACAGAAGCGCGAACGTCTTGGCGTTCAAGCACATGGCAGAAACAAGGTGTGAACAGATGAGCTGCTGCTATTTTCTCCGTTCGGCATGCTTCGTTGTAGCTCTCTTGCCGGTCGCCGGCTTAGCGGCTTGCTTTGCGCGACTAGCTCTGGGGAGAGAAGGAGATAGCGCCGGAAACCTCGCCTTTTGCCTTCTTCGGCGCTGGAACCTGGTTGCTGCGCCTTCTCTTTGTCCATGTGCACACACACGATTCCTCAGCGAAAACCATGCAGAAACCTTTCCACGAGCACCCAGGGATGTGCACCCAGCACCACGTGCACGCACACGCAGCTAGAGAAAAGCACCTACCTTTTCACACACTGATGCCTAAGCAAACGCGTGGCCACACACACGCACACATCCGCAAGCGCGCCTACTCCCATCTATTGAGGGAAAGACGGACGAGCTCTTTGGTTGCTCTTCACAGGCTTGTCCCTGATCTATAGCTGAGGGCAAACACTTGTGTGCTTGTGGGAGAGCCTGTGTCTTTCCTGGAAGCGTTTGGGAGTTTTGCTCAGACGCGTGTTTCCTCAAGTTCAAGAATCAAGATCTAGGATACCTGCAGACAGGTGCCTGTTTGTGTGGAGACAGTCTGTTTGAAACTGTGTTCCTCAGCGCCCGCTCTTTCTCCCCGTCGCTCCACACGCCTGGGAGTCCCTTTCTTTCTCTCCACAAGCACGTGTGTTGACTTCGTCGCACATGTGCATCTGCACAAGCGTTGAGCTCAGCAGAGCGTGTCTCTTGACACTTGATGTGCGTTGGCTGTGTCTGCCTGCTCCAGTGAAGAGAGAAACGGGAAATCATCTTGGTAGAGGCAACAAAGCAAAAGCGAGGCAGGATTGACATCTGCTCAACAGAGACGGATTCCCTGCGCTGACACAGTTCACAGTTACACGAGAAGCAATCTGAGCGGTCCGTCGACCGGAGACGTGTTTCCCAAGAGGTCGTTTAGCGAGTGAACAGCAGTGTGCGCGACTTTCAGGAGTGTGCCTGGAAAGTGCCAGAATCACCAGGAGCATCTGTGCAAAAGCTGCTGCCTCTGTGACCGCATTGAGGCACGTTCGCGTGTCTGCGAGTATATAGACGGCTCTTTCGCGTTCACTCCGAGGGAAACGGTCCGCTATTGCTTCTGTGCGCACAGACGCGATTCCCTTGTCTCTTGCGAACACAGGGAACTCTGTGCATCCAAATCTACAGGCTAAGGACGCGTCTGCATATGTTTTGGTGAACAATCGAGTGTGCGTGTTCTGACAGCTGCCTCTATGCAGACGTCTCCACAGAGCCACTTCTGAATGCCCCGCAGCCCAGGACTGAATGGATACACTAACAAGTGCACCGGTGTGAGCAACCACATATGCAGAAGGACGTCTTTCATCTCACAGAAGCGCGAACGTCTTGGCGTTCAAGCACATGGCAGAAACAAGGTGTGAACAGATGAGCTGCTGCTATTTTCTCCGTTCGGCATGCTTCGTTGTAGCTCTCTTGCCGGTCGCCGGCTTAGCGGCTTGCTTTGCGCGACTAGCTCTGGGGAGAGAAGGAGATAGCGCCGGAAACCTCGCCTTTTGCCTTCTTCGGCGCTGGAACCTGGTTGCTGCGCCTTCTCTTTGTCCATGTGCACACACACGATTCCTCAGCGAAAACCATGCAGAAACCTTTCCACGAGCACCCAGGGATGTGCACCCAGCACCACGTGCACGCACACGCAGCTAGAGAAAAGCACCTACCTTTTCACACACTGATGCCTAAGCAAACGCGTGGCCACACACACGCACACATCCGCAAGCGCGCCTACTCCCATCTACTGAGAGAAAGACGGACGAGCTCTTTGGTTGCTCTTCACAGGCTTGTCCCTGATCTATAGCTGAGGGCAAACACTTGTGTGCTTGTGGGAGAGCCTGTGTCTTTCCTGGAAGCGTTTGGGAGTTTTGCTCAGACGCGTGTTTCCTCAAGTTCAAGAATCAAGATCTAGGATACCTGCAGACAGGTGCCTGTTTGTGTGGAGACAGTCTGTTTGAAACTGTGCTCCTCAGCGCCCGCTCTTTCTCCCCGTCGCTCCACACGCCTGGGAGTCCCTTTCTTTCTCTCCACAAGCACGTGTGTTGACTTCGTCGCACATGTGCATCTGCACAAGCGTTGAGCTCAGCAGAGCGTGTCTCTTGACACTTGATGTGCGTTGGCTGTGTCTGCCTGCTCCAGTGAAGAGAGAAACGGGAAATCATCTTGGTAGAGGCAACAAAGCAAAAGCGAGGCAGGATTGACATCTGCTCAACAGAGACGGATTCCCTGCGCTGACACAGTTCACAGTTACACGAGAAGCAATCTGAGCGGTCCGTCGACCGGAGACGTGTTTCCCAAGAGGTCGTTTAGCGAGTGAACAGCAGTGTGCGCGACTTTCAGGAGTGTGCCTGGAAAGTGCCAGAATCACCAGGAGCATCTGTGCAAAAGCTGCTGCCTCTGTGACCGCATTGAGGCACGTTCGCGTGTCTGCGAGTATATAGACGGCTCTTTCGCGTTCACTCCGAGGGAAACGGTCCGCTATTGCTTCTGTGCGCACAGACGCGATTCCCTTGTCTCTTGCGAACACAGGGAACTCTGTGCATCCAAATCTACAGGCTAAGGACGCGTCTGCATATGTTTTGGTGAACAATCGAGTGTGCGTGTTCTGACAGCTGCCTCTATGCAGACGTCTCCACAGAGCCACTTCTGAATGCCCCGCAGCCCAGGACTGAATGGATACACTAACAAGTGCACCGGTGTGAGCAACCACATATGCAGAAGGACGTCTTTCATCTCACAGAAGCGCGAACGTCTTGGCGTTCAAGCACATGGCAGAAACAAGGTGTGAACAGATGAGCTGCTGCTATTTTCTCCGTTCGGCATGCTTCGTTGTAGCTCTCTTGCCGGTCGCCGGCTTAGCGGCTTGCTTTGCGCGACTAGCTCTGGGGAGAGAAGGAGATAGCGCCGGAAACCTCGCCTTTTGCCTTCTTCGGCGCTGGAACCTGGTTGCTGCGCCTTCTCTTTGTCCATGTGCACACACACGATTCCTCAGCGAAAACCATGCAGAAACCTTTCCACGAGCACCCAGGGATGTGCACCCAGCACCACGTGCACGCACACGCAGCTAGAGAAAAGCACCTACCTTTTCACACACTGATGCCTAAGCAAACGCGTGGCCACACACACGCACACATCCGCAAGCGCGCCTACTCCCATCTATTGAGGGAAAGACGGACGAGCTCTTTGGTTGCTCTTCACAGGCTTGTCCCTGATCTATAGCTGAGGGCAAACACTTGTGTGCTTGTGGGAGAGCCTGTGTCTTTCCTGGAAGCGTTTGGGAGTTTTGCTCAGACGCGTGTTTCCTCAAGTTCAAGAATCAAGATCTAGGATACCTGCAGACAGGTGCCTGTTTGTGTGGAGACAGTCTGTTTGAAACTGTGTTCCTCAGCGCCCGCTCTTTCTCCCCGTCGCTCCACACGCCTGGGAGTCCCTTTCTTTCTCTCCACAAGCACGTGTGTTGACTTCGTCGCACATGTGCATCTGCACAAGCGTTGAGCTCAGCAGAGCGTGTCTCTTGACACTTGATGTGCGTTGGCTGTGTCTGCCTGCTCCAGTGAAGAGAGAAACGGGAAATCATCTTGGTAGAGGCAACAAAGCAAAAGCGAGGCAGGATCCACATCTGCTCAACAGAGACGGATTCCCTGCGCTGACACAGTTCACAGTTACACGAGAAGCAATCTGAGCGGTCCGTCGACCGGAGACGTGTTTCCCAAGAGGTCGTTTAGCGAGTGAACAGCAGTGTGCGCGACTTTCAGGAGTGTGCCTGGAAAGTGCCAGAATCACCAGGAGCATCTGTGCAAAAGCTGCTGCCTCTGTGACCGCATTGAGGCACGTTCGCGTGTCTGCGAGTATATAGACGGCTCTTTCGCGTTCACTCCGAGGGAAACGGTCCGCTATTGCTTCTGTGCGCACAGACGCGATTCCCTTGTCTCTTGCGAACACAGGGAACTCTGTGCATCCAAATCTACAGGCTAAGGACGCGTCTGCATATGTTTTGGTGAACAATCGAGTGTGCGTGTTCTGACAGCTGCCTCTATGCAGACGTCTCCACAGAGCCACTTCTGAATGCCCCGCAGCCCAGGACTGAATGGATACACTAACAAGTGCACCGGTGTGAGCAACCACATATGCAGAAGGACGTCTTTCATCTCACAGAAGCGCGAACGTCTTGGCGTTCAAGCACATGGCAGAAACAAGGTGTGAACAGATGAGCTGCTGCTATTTTCTCCGTTCGGCATGCTTCGTTGTAGCTCTCTTGCCGGTCGCCGGCTTAGCGGCTTGCTTTGCGCGACTAGCTCTGGGGAGAGAAGGAGATAGCGCCGGAAACCTCGCCTTTTGCCTTCTTCGGCGCTGGAACCTGGTTGCTGCGCCTTCTCTTTGTCCATGTGCACACACACGATTCCTCAGCGAAAACCATGCAGAAACCTTTCCACGAGCACCCAGGGATGTGCACCCAGCACCACGTGCACGCACACGCAGCTAGAGAAAAGCACCTACCTTTTCACACACTGATGCCTAAGCAAACGCGTGGCCACACACACGCACACATCCGCAAGCGCGCCTACTCCCATCTATTGAGGGAAAGACGGACGAGCTCTTTGGTTGCTCTTCACAGGCTTGTCCCTGATCTATAGCTGAGGGCAAACACTTGTGTGCTTGTGGGAGAGCCTGTGTCTTTCCTGGAAGCGTTTGGGAGTTTTGCTCAGACGCGTGTTTCCTCAAGTTCAAGAATCAAGATCTAGGATACCTGCAGACAGGTGCCTGTTTGTGTGGAGACAGTCTGTTTGAAACTGTGTTCCTCAGCGCCCGCTCTTTCTCCCCGTCGCTCCACACGCCTGGGAGTCCCTTTCTTTCTCTCCACAAGCACGTGTGTTGACTTCGTCGCACATGTGCATCTGCACAAGCGTTGAGCTCAGCAGAGCGTGTCTCTTGACACTTGATGTGCGTTGGCTGTGTCTGCCTGCTCCAGTGAAGAGAGAAACGGGAAATCATCTTGGTAGAGGCAACAAAGCAAAAGCGAGGCAGGATCCACATCTGCTCAACAGAGACGGATTCCCTGCGCTGACACAGTTCACAGTTACACGAGAAGCAATCTGAGCGGTCCGTCGACCGGAGACGTGTTTCCCAAGAGGTCGTTTAGCGAGTGAACAGCAGTGTGCGCGACTTTCAGGAGTGTGCCTGGAAAGTGCCAGAATCACCAGGAGCATCTGTGCAAAAGCTGCTGCCTCTGTGACCGCATTGAGGCACGTTCGCGTGTCTGCGAGTATATAGACGGCTCTTTCGCGTTCACTCCGAGGGAAACGGTCCGCTATTGCTTCTGTGCGCACAGACGCGATTCCCTTGTCTCTTGCGAACACAGGGAACTCTGTGCATCCAAATCTACAGGCTAAGGACGCGTCTGCATATGTTTTGGTGAACAATCGAGTGTGCGTGTTCTGACAGCTGCCTCTATGCAGACGTCTCCACAGAGCCACTTCTGAATGCCCCGCAGCCCAGGACTGAATGGATACACTAACAAGTGCACCGGTGTGAGCAACCACATATGCAGAAGGACGTCTTTCATCTCACAGAAGCGCGAACGTCTTGGCGTTCAAGCACATGGCAGAAACAAGGTGTGAACAGATGAGCTGCTGCTATTTTCTCCGTTCGGCATGCTTCGTTGTAGCTCTCTTGCCGGTCGCCGGCTTAGCGGCTTGCTTTGCGCGACTAGCTCTGGGGAGAGAAGGAGATAGCGCCGGAAACCTCGCCTTTTGCCTTCTTCGGCGCTGGAACCTGGTTGCTGCGCCTTCTCTTTGTCCATGTGCACACACACGATTCCTCAGCGAAAACCATGCAGAAACCTTTCCACGAGCACCCAGGGATGTGCACCCAGCACCACGTGCACGCACACGCAGCTAGAGAAAAGCACCTACCTTTTCACACACTGATGCCTAAGCAAACGCGTGGCCACACACACGCACACATCCGCAAGCGCGCCTACTCCCATCTATTGAGGGAAAGACGGACGAGCTCTTTGGTTGCTCTTCACAGGCTTGTCCCTGATCTATAGCTGAGGGCAAACACTTGTGTGCTTGTGGGAGAGCCTGTGTCTTTCCTGGAAGCGTTTGGGAGTTTTGCTCAGACGCGTGTTTCCTCAAGTTCAAGAATCAAGATCTAGGATACCTGCAGACAGGTGCCTGTTTGTGTGGAGACAGTCTGTTTGAAACTGTGTTCCTCAGCGCCCGCTCTTTCTCCCCGTCGCTCCACACGCCTGGGAGTCCCTTTCTTTCTCTCCACAAGCACGTGTGTTGACTTCGTCGCACATGTGCATCTGCACAAGCGTTGAGCTCAGCAGAGCGTGTCTCTTGACACTTGATGTGCGTTGGCTGTGTCTGCCTGCTCCAGTGAAGAGAGAAACGGGAAATCATCTTGGTAGAGGCAACAAAGCAAAAGCGAGGCAGGATTGACATCTGCTCAACAGAGACGGATTCCCTGCGCTGACACAGTTCACAGTTACACGAGAAGCAATCTGAGCGGTCCGTCGACCGGAGACGTGTTTCCCAAGAGGTCGTTTAGCGAGTGAACAGCAGTGTGCGCGACTTTCAGGAGTGTGCCTGGAAAGTGCCAGAATCACCAGGAGCATCTGTGCAAAAGCTGCTGCCTCTGTGACCGCATTGAGGCACGTTCGCGTGTCTGCGAGTATATAGACGGCTCTTTCGCGTTCACTCCGAGGGAAACGGTCCGCTATTGCTTCTGTGCGCACAGACGCGATTCCCTTGTCTCTTGCGAACACAGGGAACTCTGTGCATCCAAATCTACAGGCTAAGGACGCGTCTGCATATGTTTTGGTGAACAATCGAGTGTGCGTGTTCTGACAGCTGCCTCTATGCAGACGTCTCCACAGAGCCACTTCTGAATGCCCCGCAGCCCAGGACTGAATGGATACACTAACAAGTGCACCGGTGTGAGCAACCACATATGCAGAAGGACGTCTTTCATCTCACAGAAGCGCGAACGTCTTGGAGTTCAAGCACATGGCAGAAACAAGGTGTGAACAGATGAGCTGCTGCTATTTTCTCCGTTCGGCATGCTTCGTTGTAGCTCTCTTGCCGGTCGCCGGCTTAGCGGCTTGCTTTGCGCGACTAGCTCTGGGGAGAGAAGGAGATAGCGCCGGAAACCTCGCCTTTTGCCTTCTTCGGCGCTGGAACCTGGTTGCTGCGCCTTCTCTTTGTCCATGTGCACACACACGATTCCTCAGCGAAAACCATGCAGAAACCTTTCCACGAGCACCCAGGGATGTGCACCCAGCACCACGTGCACGCACACGCAGCTAGAGAAAAGCACCTACCTTTTCACACACTGAAGCCTAAGCAAACGCGTGGCCACACACACGCACACATCCGCAAGCGCGCCTACTCCCATCTATTGAGGGAAAGACGGACGAGCAACGTCCTGACAGGCTTGAGGGGAAAAACGTCCGTTGACGGTTGGCGTACTGCACGCCCGCCTACGGGGCTGCAGGGGAATCCACATTTGGAAGGTACCTGAAGATGTGTGCCTGTTCTTGGAGCTCCGCTAGTAGGATAGCAAAGACACTCGTAGGCAGTACTGAATGCTGCTCCGTGCTACTTCTCCTCCGCTGGCAAATGCTTCACAGTCGCCCGAGGAAAGACGTTTAACAATCGATCTCCAAGAGGAACAAAACACATGATGCCATAAGGCGAAAGAATAGCAGGGCATCTCTTCACAGGCTTGTCCCTGATCTATAGCTGAGGGCAAACACTTGTGTGCTTGTGGGAGAGCCTGTGTCTTTCCTGGAAGCGTTTGGGAGTTTTGCTCAGACGCGTGTTTCCTCAAGTTCAAGAATCAAGATCTAGGATACCTGCAGACAGGTGCCTGTTTGTGTGGAGACAGTCTGTTTGAAACTGTGTTCCTCAGCGCCCGCTCTTTCTCCCCGTCGCTCCACACGCCTGGGAGTCCCTTTCTTTCTCTCCACAAGCACGTGTGTTGACTTCGTCGCACATGTGCATCTGCACAAGCGTTGAGCTCAGCAGAGCGTGTCTCTTGACACTTGATGTGCGTTGGCTGTGTCTGCCTGCTCCAGTGAAGAGAGAAACGGGAAATCATCTTGGTAGAGGCAACAAAGCAAAAGCGAGGCAGGATTGACATCTGCTCAACAGAGACGGATTCCCTGCGCTGACACAGTTCACAGTTACACGAGAAGCAATCTGAGCGGTCCGTCGACCGGAGACGTGTTTCCCAAGAGGTCGTTTAGCGAGTGAACAGCAGTGTGCGCGACTTTCAGGAGTGTGCCTGGAAAGTGCCAGAATCACCAGGAGCATCTGTGCAAAAGCTGCTGCCTCTGTGACCGCATTGAGGCACGTTCGCGTGTCTGCGAGTATATAGACGGCTCTTTCGCGTTCACTCCGAGGGAAACGGTCCGCTATTGCTTCTGTGCGCACAGACGCGATTCCCTTGTCTCTTGCGAACACAGGGAACTCTGTGCATCCAAATCTACAGGCTAAGGACGCGTCTGCATATGTTTTGGTGAACAATCGAGTGTGCGTGTTCTGACAGCTGCCTCTATGCAGACGTCTCCACAGAGCCACTTCTGAATGCCCCGCAGCCCAGGACTGAATGGATACACTAACAAGTGCACCGGTGTGAGCAACCACATATGCAGAAGGACGTCTTTCATCTCACAGAAGCGCGAACGTCTTGGCGTTCAAGCACATGGCAGAAACAAGGTGTGAACAGATGAGCTGCTGCTATTTTCTCCGTTCGGCATGCTTCGTTGTAGCTCTCTTGCCGGTCGCCGGCTTAGCGGCTTGCTTTGCGCGACTAGCTCTGGGGAGAGAAGGAGATAGCGCCGGAAACCTCGCCTTTTGCCTTCTTCGGCGCTGGAACCTGGTTGCTGCGCCTTCTCTTTGTCCATGTGCACACACACGATTCCTCAGCGAAAACCATGCAGAAACCTTTCCACGAGCACCCAGGGATGTGCACCCAGCACCACGTGCACGCACACGCAGCTAGAGAAAAGCACCTACCTTTTCACACACTGATGCCTAAGCAAACGCGTGGCCACACACACGCACACATCCGCAAGCGCGCCTACTCCCATCTATTGAGGGAAAGACGGACGAGCTCTTTGGTTGCTCTTCACAGGCTTGTCCCTGATCTATAGCTGAGGGCAAACACTTGTGTGCTTGTGGGAGAGCCTGTGTCTTTCCTGGAAGCGTTTGGGAGTTTTGCTCAGACGCGTGTTTCCTCAAGTTCAAGAATCAAGATCTAGGATACCTGCAGACAGGTGCCTGTTTGTGTGGAGACAGTCTGTTTGAAACTGTGTTCCTCAGCGCCCGCTCTTTCTCCCCGTCGCTCCACACGCCTGGGAGTCCCTTTCTTTCTCTCCACAAGCACGTGTGTTGACTTCGTCGCACATGTGCATCTGCACAAGCGTTGAGCTCAGCAGAGCGTGTCTCTTGACACTTGATGTGCGTTGGCTGTGTCTGCCTGCTCCAGTGAAGAGAGAAACGGGAAATCATCTTGGTAGAGGCAACAAAGCAAAAGCGAGGCAGGATTGACATCTGCTCAACAGAGACGGATTCCCTGCGCTGACACAGTTCACAGTTACACGAGAAGCAATCTGAGCGGTCCGTCGACCGGAGACGTGTTTCCCAAGAGGTCGTTTAGCGAGTGAACAGCAGTGTGCGCGACTTTCAGGAGTGTGCCTGGAAAGTGCCAGAATCACCAGGAGCATCTGTGCAAAAGCTGCTGCCTCTGTGACCGCATTGAGGCACGTTCGCGTGTCTGCGAGTATATAGACGGCTCTTTCGCGTTCACTCCGAGGGAAACGGTCCGCTATTGCTTCTGTGCGCACAGACGCGATTCCCTTGTCTCTTGCGAACACAGGGAACTCTGTGCATCCAAATCTACAGGCTAAGGACGCGTCTGCATATGTTTTGGTGAACAATCGAGTGTGCGTGTTCTGACAGCTGCCTCTATGCAGACGTCTCCACAGAGCCACTTCTGAATGCCCCGCAGCCCAGGACTGAATGGATACACTAACAAGTGCACCGGTGTGAGCAACCACATATGCAGAAGGACGTCTTTCATCTCACAGAAGCGCGAACGTCTTGGCGTTCAAGCACATGGCAGAAACAAGGTGTGAACAGATGAGCTGCTGCTATTTTCTCCGTTCGGCATGCTTCGTTGTAGCTCTCTTGCCGGTCGCCGGCTTAGCGGCTTGCTTTGCGCGACTAGCTCTGGGGAGAGAAGGAGATAGCGCCGGAAACCTCGCCTTTTGCCTTCTTCGGCGCTGGAACCTGGTTGCTGCGCCTTCTCTTTGTCCATGTGCACACACACGATTCCTCAGCGAAAACCATGCAGAAACCTTTCCACGAGCACCCAGGGATGTGCACCCAGCACCACGTGCACGCACACGCAGCTAGAGAAAAGCACCTACCTTTTCACACACTGATGCCTAAGCAAACGCGTGGCCACACACACGCACACATCCGCAAGCGCGCCTACTCCCATCTATTGAGGGAAAGACGGACGAGCTCTTTGGTTGCTCTTCACAGGCTTGTCCCTGATCTATAGCTGAGGGCAAACACTTGTGTGCTTGTGGGAGAGCCTGTGTCTTTCCTGGAAGCGTTTGGGAGTTTTGCTCAGACGCGTGTTTCCTCAAGTTCAAGAATCAAGATCTAGGATACCTGCAGACAGGTGCCTGTTTGTGTGGAGACAGTCTGTTTGAAACTGTGTTCCTCAGCGCCCGCTCTTTCTCCCCGTCGCTCCACACGCCTGGGAGTCCCTTTCTTTCTCTCCACAAGCACGTGTGTTGACTTCGTCGCACATGTGCATCTGCACAAGCGTTGAGCTCAGCAGAGCGTGTCTCTTGACACTTGATGTGCGTTGGCTGTGTCTGCCTGCTCCAGTGAAGAGAGAAACGGGAAATCATCTTGGTAGAGGCAACAAAGCAAAAGCGAGGCAGGATTGACATCTGCTCAACAGAGACGGATTCCCTGCGCTGACACAGTTCACAGTTACACGAGAAGCAATCTGAGCGGTCCGTCGACCGGAGACGTGTTTCCCAAGAGGTCGTTTAGCGAGTGAACAGCAGTGTGCGCGACTTTCAGGAGTGTGCCTGGAAAGTGCCAGAATCACCAGGAGCATCTGTGCAAAAGCTGCTGCCTCTGTGACCGCATTGAGGCACGTTCGCGTGTCTGCGAGTATATAGACGGCTCTTTCGCGTTCACTCCGAGGGAAACGGTCCGCTATTGCTTCTGTGCGCACAGACGCGATTCCCTTGTCTCTTGCGAACACAGGGAACTCTGTGCATCCAAATCTACAGGCTAAGGACGCGTCTGCATATGTTTTGGTGAACAATCGAGTGTGCGTGTTCTGACAGCTGCCTCTATGCAGACGTCTCCACAGAGCCACTTCTGAATGCCCCGCAGCCCAGGACTGAATGGATACACTAACAAGTGCACCGGTGTGAGCAACCACATATGCAGAAGGACGTCTTTCATCTCACAGAAGCGCGAACGTCTTGGCGTTCAAGCACATGGCAGAAACAAGGTGTGAACAGATGAGCTGCTGCTATTTTCTCCGTTCGGCATGCTTCGTTGTAGCTCTCTTGCCGGTCGCCGGCTTAGCGGCTTGCTTTGCGCGACTAGCTCTGGGGAGAGAAGGAGATAGCGCCGGAAACCTCGCCTTTTGCCTTCTTCGGCGCTGGAACCTGGTTGCTGCGCCTTCTCTTTGTCCATGTGCACACACACGATTCCTCAGCGAAAACCATGCAGAAACCTTTCCACGAGCACCCAGGGATGTGCACCCAGCACCACGTGCACGCACACGCAGCTAGAGAAAAGCACCTACCTTTTCACACACTGATGCCTAAGCAAACGCGTGGCCACACACACGCACACATCCGCAAGCGCGCCTACTCCCATCTATTGAGGGAAAGACGGACGAGCTCTTTGGTTGCTCTTCACAGGCTTGTCCCTGATCTATAGCTGAGGGCAAACACTTGTGTGCTTGTGGGAGAGCCTGTGTCTTTCCTGGAAGCGTTTGGGAGTTTTGCTCAGACGCGTGTTTCCTCAAGTTCAAGAATCAAGATCTAGGATACCTGCAGACAGGTGCCTGTTTGTGTGGAGACAGTCTGTTTGAAACTGTGTTCCTCAGCGCCCGCTCTTTCTCCCCGTCGCTCCACACGCCTGGGAGTCCCTTTCTTTCTCTCCACAAGCACGTGTGTTGACTTCGTCGCACATGTGCATCTGCACAAGCGTTGAGCTCAGCAGAGCGTGTCTCTTGACACTTGATGTGCGTTGGCTGTGTCTGCCTGCTCCAGTGAAGAGAGAAACGGGAAATCATCTTGGTAGAGGCAACAAAGCAAAAGCGAGGCAGGATTGACATCTGCTCAACAGAGACGGATTCCCTGCGCTGACACAGTTCACAGTTACACGAGAAGCAATCTGAGCGGTCCGTCGACCGGAGACGTGTTTCCCAAGAGGTCGTTTAGCGAGTGAACAGCAGTGTGCGCGACTTTCAGGAGTGTGCCTGGAAAGTGCCAGAATCACCAGGAGCATCTGTGCAAAAGCTGCTGCCTCTGTGACCGCATTGAGGCACGTTCGCGTGTCTGCGAGTATATAGACGGCTCTTTCGCGTTCACTCCGAGGGAAACGGTCCGCTATTGCTTCTGTGCGCACAGACGCGATTCCCTTGTCTCTTGCGAACACAGGGAACTCTGTGCATCCAAATCTACAGGCTAAGGACGCGTCTGCATATGTTTTGGTGAACAATCGAGTGTGCGTGTTCTGACAGCTGCCTCTATGCAGACGTCTCCACAGAGCCACTTCTGAATGCCCCGCAGCCCAGGACTGAATGGATACACTAACAAGTGCACCGGTGTGAGCAACCACATATGCAGAAGGACGTCTTTCATCTCACAGAAGCGCGAACGTCTTGGCGTTCAAGCACATGGCAGAAACAAGGTGTGAACAGATGAGCTGCTGCTATTTTCTCCGTTCGGCATGCTTCGTTGTAGCTCTCTTGCCGGTCGCCGGCTTAGCGGCTTGCTTTGCGCGACTAGCTCTGGGGAGAGAAGGAGATAGCGCCGGAAACCTCGCCTTTTGCCTTCTTCGGCGCTGGAACCTGGTTGCTGCGCCTTCTCTTTGTCCATGTGCACACACACGATTCCTCAGCGAAAACCATGCAGAAACCTTTCCACGAGCACCCAGGGATGTGCACCCAGCACCACGTGCACGCACACGCAGCTAGAGAAAAGCACCTACCTTTTCACACACTGATGCCTAAGCAAACGCGTGGCCACACACACGCACACATCCGCAAGCGCGCCTACTCCCATCTATTGAGGGAAAGACGGACGAGCTCTTTGGTTGCTCTTCACAGGCTTGTCCCTGATCTATAGCTGAGGGCAAACACTTGTGTGCTTGTGGGAGAGCCTGTGTCTTTCCTGGAAGCGTTTGGGAGTTTTGCTCAGACGCGTGTTTCCTCAAGTTCAAGAATCAAGATCTAGGATACCTGCAGACAGGTGCCTGTTTGTGTGGAGACAGTCTGTTTGAAACTGTGTTCCTCAGCGCCCGCTCTTTCTCCCCGTCGCTCCACACGCCTGGGAGTCCCTTTCTTTCTCTCCACAAGCACGTGTGTTGACTTCGTCGCACATGTGCATCTGCACAAGCGTTGAGCTCAGCAGAGCGTGTCTCTTGACACTTGATGTGCGTTGGCTGTGTCTGCCTGCTCCAGTGAAGAGAGAAACGGGAAATCATCTTGGTAGAGGCAACAAAGCAAAAGCGAGGCAGGATTGACATCTGCTCAACAGAGACGGATTCCCTGCGCTGACACAGTTCACAGTTACACGAGAAGCAATCTGAGCGGTCCGTCGACCGGAGACGTGTTTCCCAAGAGGTCGTTTAGCGAGTGAACAGCAGTGTGCGCGACTTTCAGGAGTGTGCCTGGAAAGTGCCAGAATCACCAGGAGCATCTGTGCAAAAGCTGCTGCCTCTGTGACCGCATTGAGGCACGTTCGCGTGTCTGCGAGTATATAGACGGCTCTTTCGCGTTCACTCCGAGGGAAACGGTCCGCTATTGCTTCTGTGCGCACAGACGCGATTCCCTTGTCTCTTGCGAACACAGGGAACTCTGTGCATCCAAATCTACAGGCTAAGGACGCGTCTGCATATGTTTTGGTGAACAATCGAGTGTGCGTGTTCTGACAGCTGCCTCTATGCAGACGTCTCCACAGAGCCACTTCTGAATGCCCCGCAGCCCAGGACTGAATGGATACACTAACAAGTGCACCGGTGTGAGCAACCACATATGCAGAAGGACGTCTTTCATCTCACAGAAGCGCGAACGTCTTGGCGTTCAAGCACATGGCAGAAACAAGGTGTGAACAGATGAGCTGCTGCTATTTTCTCCGTTCGGCATGCTTCGTTGTAGCTCTCTTGCCGGTCGCCGGCTTAGCGGCTTGCTTTGCGCGACTAGCTCTGGGGAGAGAAGGAGATAGCGCCGGAAACCTCGCCTTTTGCCTTCTTCGGCGCTGGAACCTGGTTGCTGCGCCTTCTCTTTGTCCATGTGCACACACACGATTCCTCAGCGAAAACCATGCAGAAACCTTTCCACGAGCACCCAGGGATGTGCACCCAGCACCACGTGCACGCACACGCAGCTAGAGAAAAGCACCTACCTTTTCACACACTGATGCCTAAGCAAACGCGTGGCCACACACACGCACACATCCGCAAGCGCGCCTACTCCCATCTATTGAGGGAAAGACGGACGAGCTCTTTGGTTGCTCTTCACAGGCTTGTCCCTGATCTATAGCTGAGGGCAAACACTTGTGTGCTTGTGGGAGAGCCTGTGTCTTTCCTGGAAGCGTTTGGGAGTTTTGCTCAGACGCGTGTTTCCTCAAGTTCAAGAATCAAGATCTAGGATACCTGCAGACAGGTGCCTGTTTGTGTGGAGACAGTCTGTTTGAAACTGTGTTCCTCAGCGCCCGCTCTTTCTCCCCGTCGCTCCACACGCCTGGGAGTCCCTTTCTTTCTCTCCACAAGCACGTGTGTTGACTTCGTCGCACATGTGCATCTGCACAAGCGTTGAGCTCAGCAGAGCGTGTCTCTTGACACTTGATGTGCGTTGGCTGTGTCTGCCTGCTCCAGTGAAGAGAGAAACGGGAAATCATCTTGGTAGAGGCAACAAAGCAAAAGCGAGGCAGGATTGACATCTGCTCAACAGAGACGGATTCCCTGCGCTGACACAGTTCACAGTTACACGAGAAGCAATCTGAGCGGTCCGTCGACCGGAGACGTGTTTCCCAAGAGGTCGTTTAGCGAGTGAACAGCAGTGTGCGCGACTTTCAGGAGTGTGCCTGGAAAGTGCCAGAATCACCAGGAGCATCTGTGCAAAAGCTGCTGCCTCTGTGACCGCATTGAGGCACGTTCGCGTGTCTGCGAGTATATAGACGGCTCTTTCGCGTTCACTCCGAGGGAAACGGTCCGCTATTGCTTCTGTGCGCACAGACGCGATTCCCTTGTCTCTTGCGAACACAGGGAACTCTGTGCATCCAAATCTACAGGCTAAGGACGCGTCTGCATATGTTTTGGTGAACAATCGAGTGTGCGTGTTCTGACAGCTGCCTCTATGCAGACGTCTCCACAGAGCCACTTCTGAATGCCCCGCAGCCCAGGACTGAATGGATACACTAACAAGTGCACCGGTGTGAGCAACCACATATGCAGAAGGACGTCTTTCATCTCACAGAAGCGCGAACGTCTTGGCGTTCAAGCACATGGCAGAAACAAGGTGTGAACAGATGAGCTGCTGCTATTTTCTCCGTTCGGCATGCTTCGTTGTAGCTCTCTTGCCGGTCGCCGGCTTAGCGGCTTGCTTTGCGCGACTAGCTCTGGGGAGAGAAGGAGATAGCGCCGGAAACCTCGCCTTTTGCCTTCTTCGGCGCTGGAACCTGGTTGCTGCGCCTTCTCTTTGTCCATGTGCACACACACGATTCCTCAGCGAAAACCATGCAGAAACCTTTCCACGAGCACCCAGGGATGTGCACCCAGCACCACGTGCACGCACACGCAGCTAGAGAAAAGCACCTACCTTTTCACACACTGATGCCTAAGCAAACGCGTGGCCACACACACGCACACATCCGCAAGCGCGCCTACTCCCATCTATTGAGGGAAAGACGGACGAGCTCTTTGGTTGCTCTTCACAGGCTTGTCCCTGATCTATAGCTGAGGGCAAACACTTGTGTGCTTGTGGGAGAGCCTGTGTCTTTCCTGGAAGCGTTTGGGAGTTTTGCTCAGACGCGTGTTTCCTCAAGTTCAAGAATCAAGATCTAGGATACCTGCAGACAGGTGCCTGTTTGTGTGGAGACAGTCTGTTTGAAACTGTGTTCCTCAGCGCCCGCTCTTTCTCCCCGTCGCTCCACACGCCTGGGAGTCCCTTTCTTTCTCTCCACAAGCACGTGTGTTGACTTCGTCGCACATGTGCATCTGCACAAGCGTTGAGCTCAGCAGAGCGTGTCTCTTGACACTTGATGTGCGTTGGCTGTGTCTGCCTGCTCCAGTGAAGAGAGAAACGGGAAATCATCTTGGTAGAGGCAACAAAGCAAAAGCGAGGCAGGATTGACATCTGCTCAACAGAGACGGATTCCCTGCGCTGACACAGTTCACAGTTACACGAGAAGCAATCTGAGCGGTCCGTCGACCGGAGACGTGTTTCCCAAGAGGTCGTTTAGCGAGTGAACAGCAGTGTGCGCGACTTTCAGGAGTGTGCCTGGAAAGTGCCAGAATCACCAGGAGCATCTGTGCAAAAGCTGCTGCCTCTGTGACCGCATTGAGGCACGTTCGCGTGTCTGCGAGTATATAGACGGCTCTTTCGCGTTCACTCCGAGGGAAACGGTCCGCTATTGCTTCTGTGCGCACAGACGCGATTCCCTTGTCTCTTGCGAACACAGGGAACTCTGTGCATCCAAATCTACAGGCTAAGGACGCGTCTGCATATGTTTTGGTGAACAATCGAGTGTGCGTGTTCTGACAGCTGCCTCTATGCAGACGTCTCCACAGAGCCACTTCTGAATGCCCCGCAGCCCAGGACTGAATGGATACACTAACAAGTGCACCGGTGTGAGCAACCACATATGCAGAAGGACGTCTTTCATCTCACAGAAGCGCGAACGTCTTGGCGTTCAAGCACATGGCAGAAACAAGGTGTGAACAGATGAGCTGCTGCTATTTTCTCCGTTCGGCATGCTTCGTTGTAGCTCTCTTGCCGGTCGCCGGCTTAGCGGCTTGCTTTGCGCGACTAGCTCTGGGGAGAGAAGGAGATAGCGCCGGAAACCTCGCCTTTTGCCTTCTTCGGCGCTGGAACCTGGTTGCTGCGCCTTCTCTTTGTCCATGTGCACACACACGATTCCTCAGCGAAAACCATGCAGAAACCTTTCCACGAGCACCCAGGGATGTGCACCCAGCACCACGTGCACGCACACGCAGCTAGAGAAAAGCACCTACCTTTTCACACACTGATGCCTAAGCAAACGCGTGGCCACACACACGCACACATCCGCAAGCGCGCCTACTCCCATCTATTGAGGGAAAGACGGACGAGCTCTTTGGTTGCTCTTCACAGGCTTGTCCCTGATCTATAGCTGAGGGCAAACACTTGTGTGCTTGTGGGAGAGCCTGTGTCTTTCCTGGAAGCGTTTGGGAGTTTTGCTCAGACGCGTGTTTCCTCAAGTTCAAGAATCAAGATCTAGGATACCTGCAGACAGGTGCCTGTTTGTGTGGAGACAGTCTGTTTGAAACTGTGTTCCTCAGCGCCCGCTCTTTCTCCCCGTCGCTCCACACGCCTGGGAGTCCCTTTCTTTCTCTCCACAAGCACGTGTGTTGACTTCGTCGCACATGTGCATCTGCACAAGCGTTGAGCTCAGCAGAGCGTGTCTCTTGACACTTGATGTGCGTTGGCTGTGTCTGCCTGCTCCAGTGAAGAGAGAAACGGGAAATCATCTTGGTAGAGGCAACAAAGCAAAAGCGAGGCAGGATTGACATCTGCTCAACAGAGACGGATTCCCTGCGCTGACACAGTTCACAGTTACACGAGAAGCAATCTGAGCGGTCCGTCGACCGGAGACGTGTTTCCCAAGAGGTCGTTTAGCGAGTGAACAGCAGTGTGCGCGACTTTCAGGAGTGTGCCTGGAAAGTGCCAGAATCACCAGGAGCATCTGTGCAAAAGCTGCTGCCTCTGTGACCGCATTGAGGCACGTTCGCGTGTCTGCGAGTATATAGACGGCTCTTTCGCGTTCACTCCGAGGGAAACGGTCCGCTATTGCTTCTGTGCGCACAGACGCGATTCCCTTGTCTCTTGCGAACACAGGGAACTCTGTGCATCCAAATCTACAGGCTAAGGACGCGTCTGCATATGTTTTGGTGAACAATCGAGTGTGCGTGTTCTGACAGCTGCCTCTATGCAGACGTCTCCACAGAGCCACTTCTGAATGCCCCGCAGCCCAGGACTGAATGGATACACTAACAAGTGCACCGGTGTGAGCAACCACATATGCAGAAGGACGTCTTTCATCTCACAGAAGCGCGAACGTCTTGGCGTTCAAGCACATGGCAGAAACAAGGTGTGAACAGATGAGCTGCTGCTATTTTCTCCGTTCGGCATGCTTCGTTGTAGCTCTCTTGCCGGTCGCCGGCTTAGCGGCTTGCTTTGCGCGACTAGCTCTGGGGAGAGAAGGAGATAGCGCCGGAAACCTCGCCTTTTGCCTTCTTCGGCGCTGGAACCTGGTTGCTGCGCCTTCTCTTTGTCCATGTGCACACACACGATTCCTCAGCGAAAACCATGCAGAAACCTTTCCACGAGCACCCAGGGATGTGCACCCAGCACCACGTGCACGCACACGCAGCTAGAGAAAAGCACCTACCTTTTCACACACTGATGCCTAAGCAAACGCGTGGCCACACACACGCACACATCCGCAAGCGCGCCTACTCCCATCTATTGAGGGAAAGACGGACGAGCTCTTTGGTTGCTCTTCACAGGCTTGTCCCTGATCTATAGCTGAGGGCAAACACTTGTGTGCTTGTGGGAGAGCCTGTGTCTTTCCTGGAAGCGTTTGGGAGTTTTGCTCAGACGCGTGTTTCCTCAAGTTCAAGAATCAAGATCTAGGATACCTGCAGACAGGTGCCTGTTTGTGTGGAGACAGTCTGTTTGAAACTGTGTTCCTCAGCGCCCGCTCTTTCTCCCCGTCGCTCCACACGCCTGGGAGTCCCTTTCTTTCTCTCCACAAGCACGTGTGTTGACTTCGTCGCACATGTGCATCTGCACAAGCGTTGAGCTCAGCAGAGCGTGTCTCTTGACACTTGATGTGCGTTGGCTGTGTCTGCCTGCTCCAGTGAAGAGAGAAACGGGAAATCATCTTGGTAGAGGCAACAAAGCAAAAGCGAGGCAGGATTGACATCTGCTCAACAGAGACGGATTCCCTGCGCTGACACAGTTCACAGTTACACGAGAAGCAATCTGAGCGGTCCGTCGACCGGAGACGTGTTTCCCAAGAGGTCGTTTAGCGAGTGAACAGCAGTGTGCGCGACTTTCAGGAGTGTGCCTGGAAAGTGCCAGAATCACCAGGAGCATCTGTGCAAAAGCTGCTGCCTCTGTGACCGCATTGAGGCACGTTCGCGTGTCTGCGAGTATATAGACGGCTCTTTCGCGTTCACTCCGAGGGAAACGGTCCGCTATTGCTTCTGTGCGCACAGACGCGATTCCCTTGTCTCTTGCGAACACAGGGAACTCTGTGCATCCAAATCTACAGGCTAAGGACGCGTCTGCATATGTTTTGGTGAACAATCGAGTGTGCGTGTTCTGACAGCTGCCTCTATGCAGACGTCTCCACAGAGCCACTTCTGAATGCCCCGCAGCCCAGGACTGAATGGATACACTAACAAGTGCACCGGTGTGAGCAACCACATATGCAGAAGGACGTCTTTCATCTCACAGAAGCGCGAACGTCTTGGCGTTCAAGCACATGGCAGAAACAAGGTGTGAACAGATGAGCTGCTGCTATTTTCTCCGTTCGGCATGCTTCGTTGTAGCTCTCTTGCCGGTCGCCGGCTTAGCGGCTTGCTTTGCGCGACTAGCTCTGGGGAGAGAAGGAGATAGCGCCGGAAACCTCGCCTTTTGCCTTCTTCGGCGCTGGAACCTGGTTGCTGCGCCTTCTCTTTGTCCATGTGCACACACACGATTCCTCAGCGAAAACCATGCAGAAACCTTTCCACGAGCACCCAGGGATGTGCACCCAGCACCACGTGCACGCACACGCAGCTAGAGAAAAGCACCTACCTTTTCACACACTGATGCCTAAGCAAACGCGTGGCCACACACACGCACACATCCGCAAGCGCGCCTACTCCCATCTATTGAGGGAAAGACGGACGAGCTCTTTGGTTGCTCTTCACAGGCTTGTCCCTGATCTATAGCTGAGGGCAAACACTTGTGTGCTTGTGGGAGAG
The DNA here is from genome assembly GCF_037038585.1 of Patagioenas fasciata. Lineage (NCBI taxonomy): Eukaryota > Metazoa > Chordata > Aves > Columbiformes > Columbidae > Patagioenas > Patagioenas fasciata. Next base: position 54,566 of record NW_027288602.1, read on the forward strand.
CCTGTGTCTTTCCTGGAAGCGTTTGGGAGTTTTGCTCAGACGCGTGTTTCCTCAAGTTCAAGAATCAAGATCTAGGATACCTGCAGACAGGTGCCTGTTTGTGTGGAGACAGTCTGTTTGAAACTGTGTTCCTCAGCGCCCGCTCTTTCTCCCCGTCGCTCCACACGCCTGGGAGTCCCTTTCTTTCTCTCCACAAGCACGTGTGTTGACTTCGTCGCACATGTGCATCTGCACAAGCGTTGAGCTCAGCAGAGCGTGTCTCTTGACACTTGATGTGCGTTGGCTGTGTCTGCCTGCTCCAGTGAAGAGAGAAACGGGAAATCATCTTGGTAGAGGCAACAAAGCAAAAGCGAGGCAGGATTGACATCTGCTCAACAGAGACGGATTCCCTGCGCTGACACAGTTCACAGTTACACGAGAAGCAATCTGAGCGGTCCGTCGACCGGAGACGTGTTTCCCAAGAGGTCGTTTAGCGAGTGAACAGCAGTGTGCGCGACTTTCAGGAGTGTGCCTGGAAAGTGCCAGAATCACCAGGAGCATCTGTGCAAAAGCTGCTGCCTCTGTGACCGCATTGAGGCACGTTCGCGTGTCTGCGAGTATATAGACGGCTCTTTCGCGTTCACTCCGAGGGAAACGGTCCGCTATTGCTTCTGTGCGCACAGACGCGATTCCCTTGTCTCTTGCGAACACAGGGAACTCTGTGCATCCAAATCTACAGGCTAAGGACGCGTCTGCATATGTTTTGGTGAACAATCGAGTGTGCGTGTTCTGACAGCTGCCTCTATGCAGACGTCTCCACAGAGCCACTTCTGAATGCCCCGCAGCCCAGGACTGAATGGATACACTAACAAGTGCACCGGTGTGAGCAACCACATATGCAGAAGGACGTCTTTCATCTCACAGAAGCGCGAACGTCTTGGCGTTCAAGCACATGGCAGAAACAAGGTGTGAACAGATGAGCTGCTGCTATTTTCTCCGTTCGGCATGCTTCGTTGTAGCTCTCTTGCCGGTCGCCGGCTTAGCGGCTTGCTTTGCGCGACTAGCTCTGGGGAGAGAAGGAGATAGCGCCGGAAACCTCGCCTTTTGCCTTCTTCGGCGCTGGAACCTGGTTGCTGCGCCTTCTCTTTGTCCATGTGCACACACACGATTCCTCAGCGAAAACCATGCAGAAACCTTTCCACGAGCACCCAGGGATGTGCACCCAGCACCACGTGCACGCACACGCAGCTAGAGAAAAGCACCTACCTTTTCACACACTGATGCCTAAGCAAACGCGTGGCCACACACACGCACACATCCGCAAGCGCGCCTACTCCCATCTATTGAGGGAAAGACGGACGAGCTCTTTGGTTGCTCTTCACAGGCTTGTCCCTGATCTATAGCTGAGGGCAAACACTTGTGTGCTTGTGGGAGAGCCTGTGTCTTTCCTGGAAGCGTTTGGGAGTTTTGCTCAGACGCGTGTTTCCTCAAGTTCAAGAATCAAGATCTAGGATACCTGCAGACAGGTGCCTGTTTGTGTGGAGACAGTCTGTTTGAAACTGTGTTCCTCAGCGCCCGCTCTTTCTCCCCGTCGCTCCACACGCCTGGGAGTCCCTTTCTTTCTCTCCACAAGCACGTGTGTTGACTTCGTCGCACATGTGCATCTGCACAAGCGTTGAGCTCAGCAGAGCGTGTCTCTTGACACTTGATGTGCGTTGGCTGTGTCTGCCTGCTCCAGTGAAGAGAGAAACGGGAAATCATCTTGGTAGAGGCAACAAAGCAAAAGCGAGGCAGGATTGACATCTGCTCAACAGAGACGGATTCCCTGCGCTGACACAGTTCACAGTTACACGAGAAGCAATCTGAGCGGTCCGTCGACCGGAGACGTGTTTCCCAAGAGGTCGTTTAGCGAGTGAACAGCAGTGTGCGCGACTTTCAGGAGTGTGCCTGGAAAGTGCCAGAATCACCAGGAGCATCTGTGCAAAAGCTGCTGCCTCTGTGACCGCATTGAGGCACGTTCGCGTGTCTGCGAGTATATAGACGGCTCTTTCGCGTTCACTCCGAGGGAAACGGTCCGCTATTGCTTCTGTGCGCACAGACGCGATTCCCTTGTCTCTTGCGAACACAGGGAACTCTGTGCATCCAAATCTACAGGCTAAGGACGCGTCTGCATATGTTTTGGTGAACAATCGAGTGTGCGTGTTCTGACAGCTGCCTCTATGCAGACGTCTCCACAGAGCCACTTCTGAATGCCCCGCAGCCCAGGACTGAATGGATACACTAACAAGTGCACCGGTGTGAGCAACCACATATGCAGAAGGACGTCTTTCATCTCACAGAAGCGCGAACGTCTTGGCGTTCAAGCACATGGCAGAAACAAGGTGTGAACAGATGAGCTGCTGCTATTTTCTCCGTTCGGCATGCTTCGTTGTAGCTCTCTTGCCGGTCGCCGGCTTAGCGGCTTGCTTTGCGCGACTAGCTCTGGGGAGAGAAGGAGATAGCGCCGGAAACCTCGCCTTTTGCCTTCTTCGGCGCTGGAACCTGGTTGCTGCGCCTTCTCTTTGTCCATGTGCACACACACGATTCCTCAGCGAAAACCATGCAGAAACCTTTCCACGAGCACCCAGGGATGTGCACCCAGCACCACGTGCACGCACACGCAGCTAGAGAAAAGCACCTACCTTTTCACACACTGATGCCTAAGCAAACGCGTGGCCACACACACGCACACATCCGCAAGCGCGCCTACTCCCATCTATTGAGGGAAAGACGGACGAGCTCTTTGGTTGCTCTTCACAGGCTTGTCCCTGATCTATAGCTGAGGGCAAACACTTGTGTGCTTGTGGGAGAGCCTGTGTCTTTCCTGGAAGCGTTTGGGAGTTTTGCTCAGACGCGTGTTTCCTCAAGTTCAAGAATCAAGATCTAGGATACCTGCAGACAGGTGCCTGTTTGTGTGGAGACAGTCTGTTTGAAACTGTGTTCCTCAGCGCCCGCTCTTTCTCCCCGTCGCTCCACACGCCTGGGAGTCCCTTTCTTTCTCTCCACAAGCACGTGTGTTGACTTCGTCGCACATGTGCATCTGCACAAGCGTTGAGCTCAGCAGAGCGTGTCTCTTGACACTTGATGTGCGTTGGCTGTGTCTGCCTGCTCCAGTGAAGAGAGAAACGGGAAATCATCTTGGTAGAGGCAACAAAGCAAAGGCGAGGCAGGATTGACATCTGCTCAACAGAGACGGATTCCCTGCGCTGACACAGTTCACAGTTACACGAGAAGCAATCTGAGCGGTCCGTCGACCGGAGACGTGTTTCCCAAGAGGTCGTTTAGCGAGTGAACAGCAGTGTGCGCGACTTTCAGGAGTGTGCCTGGAAAGTGCCAGAATCACCAGGAGCATCTGTGCAAAAGCTGCTGCCTCTGTGACCGCATTGAGGCACGTTCGCGTGTCTGCGAGTATATAGACGGCTCTTTCGCGTTCACTCCGAGGGAAACGGTCCGCTATTGCTTCTGTGCGCACAGACGCGATTCCCTTGTCTCTTGCGAACACAGGGAACTCTGTGCATCCAAATCTACAGGCTAAGGACGCGTCTGCATATGTTTTGGTGAACAATCGAGTGTGCGTGTTCTGACAGCTGCCTCTATGCAGACGTCTCCACAGAGCCACTTCTGAATGCCCCGCAGCCCAGGACTGAATGGATACACTAACAAGTGCACCGGTGTGAGCAACCACATATGCAGAAGGACGTCTTTCATCTCACAGAAGCGCGAACGTCTTGGCGTTCAAGCACATGGCAGAAACAAGGTGTGAACAGATGAGCTGCTGCTATTTTCTCCGTTCGGCATGCTTCGTTGTAGCTCTCTTGCCGGTCGCCGGCTTAGCGGCTTGCTTTGCGCGACTAGCTCTGGGGAGAGAAGGAGATAGCGCCGGAAACCTCGCCTTTTGCCTTCTTCGGCGCTGGAACCTGGTTGCTGCGCCTTCTCTTTGTCCATGTGCACACACACGATTCCTCAGCGAAAACCATGCAGAAACCTTTCCACGAGCACCCAGGGATGTGCACCCAGCACCACGTGCACGCACACGCAGCTAGAGAAAAGCACCTACCTTTTCACACACTGATGCCTAAGCAAACGCGTGGCCACACACACGCACACATCCGCAAGCGCGCCTACTCCCATCTATTGAGGGAAAGACGGACGAGCTCTTTGGTTGCTCTTCACAGGCTTGTCCCTGATCTATAGCTGAGGGCAAACACTTGTGTGCTTGTGGGAGAGCCTGTGTCTTTCCTGGAAGCGTTTGGGAGTTTTGCTCAGACGCGTGTTTCCTCAAGTTCAAGAATCAAGATCTAGGATACCTGCAGACAGGTGCCTGTTTGTGTGGAGACAGTCTGTTTGAAACTGTGTTCCTCAGCGCCCGCTCTTTCTCCCCGTCGCTCCACACGCCTGGGAGTCCCTTTCTTTCTCTCCACAAGCACGTGTGTTGACTTCGTCGCACATGTGCATCTGCACAAGCGTTGAGCTCAGCAGAGCGTGTCTCTTGACACTTGATGTGCGTTGGCTGTGTCTGCCTGCTCCAGTGAAGAGAGAAACGGGAAATCATCTTGGTAGAGGCAACAAAGCAAAAGCGAGGCAGGATTGACATCTGCTCAACAGAGACGGATTCCCTGCGCTGACACAGTTCACAGTTACACGAGAAGCAATCTGAGCGGTCCGTCGACCGGAGACGTGTTTCCCAAGAGGTCGTTTAGCGAGTGAACAGCAGTGTGCGCGACTTTCAGGAGTGTGCCTGGAAAGTGCCAGAATCACCAGGAGCATCTGTGCAAAAGCTGCTGCCTCTGTGACCGCATTGAGGCACGTTCGCGTGTCTGCGAGTATATAGACGGCTCTTTCGCGTTCACTCCGAGGGAAACGGTCCGCTATTGCTTCTGTGCGCACAGACGCGATTCCCTTGTCTCTTGCGAACACAGGGAACTCTGTGCATCCAAATCTACAGGCTAAGGACGCGTCTGCATATGTTTTGGTGAACAATCGAGTGTGCGTGTTCTGACAGCTGCCTCTATGCAGACGTCTCCACAGAGCCACTTCTGAATGCCCCGCAGCCCAGGACTGAATGGATACACTAACAAGTGCACCGGTGTGAGCAACCACATATGCAGAAGGACGTCTTTCATCTCACAGAAGCGCGAACGTCTTGGCGTTCAAGCACATGGCAGAAACAAGGTGTGAACAGATGAGCTGCTGCTATTTTCTCCGTTCGGCATGCTTCGTTGTAGCTCTCTTGCCGGTCGCCGGCTTAGCGGCTTGCTTTGCGCGACTAGCTCTGGGGAGAGAAGGAGATAGCGCCGGAAACCTCGCCTTTTGCCTTCTTCGGCGCTGGAACCTGGTTGCTGCGCCTTCTCTTTGTCCATGTGCACACACACGATTCCTCAGCGAAAACCATGCAGAAACCTTCTCCACGAGCACCCAGGGATGTGCACCCAGCACCACGTGCACGCACACGCAGCTAGAGAAAAGCACCTACCTTTTCACACACTGATGCCTAAGCAAACGCGTGGCCACACACACGCACACATCCGCAAGCGCGCCTACTCCCATCTATTGAGGGAAAGACGGACGAGCTCTTTGGTTGCTCTTCACAGGCTTGTCCCTGATCTATAGCTGAGGGCAAACACTTGTGTGCTTGTGGGAGAGCCTGTGTCTTTCCTGGAAGCGTTTGGGAGTTTTGCTCAGACGCGTGTTTCCTCAAGTTCAAGAATCAAGATCTAGGATACCTGCAGACAGGTGCCTGTTTGTGTGGAGACAGTCTGTTTGAAACTGTGTTCCTCAGCGCCCGCTCTTTCTCCCCGTCGCTCCACACGCCTGGGAGTCCCTTTCTTTCTCTCCACAAGCACGTGTGTTGACTTCGTCGCACATGTGCATCTGCACAAGCGTTGAGCTCAGCAGAGCGTGTCTCTTGACACTTGATGTGCGTTGGCTGTGTCTGCCTGCTCCAGTGAAGAGAGAAACGGGAAATCATCTTGGTAGAGGCAACAAAGCAAAAGCGAGGCAGGATTGACATCTGCTCAACAGAGACGGATTCCCTGCGCTGACACAGTTCACAGTTACACGAGAAGCAATCTGAGCGGTCCGTCGACCGGAGACGTGTTTCCCAAGAGGTCGTTTAGCGAGTGAACAGCAGTGTGCGCGACTTTCAGGAGTGTGCCTGGAAAGTGCCAGAATCACCAGGAGCATCTGTGCAAAAGCTGCTGCCTCTGTGACCGCATTGAGGCACGTTCGCGTGTCTGCGAGTATATAGACGGCTCTTTCGCGTTCACTCCGAGGGAAACGGTCCGCTATTGCTTCTGTGCGCACAGACGCGATTCCCTTGTCTCTTGCGAACACAGGGAACTCTGTGCATCCAAATCTACAGGCTAAGGACGCGTCTGCATATGTTTTGGTGAACAATCGAGTGTGCGTGTTCTGACAGCTGCCTCTATGCAGACGTCTCCACAGAGCCACTTCTGAATGCCCCGCAGCCCAGGACTGAATGGATACACTAACAAGTGCACCGGTGTGAGCAACCACATATGCAGAAGGACGTCTTTCATCTCACAGAAGCGCGAACGTCTTGGCGTTCAAGCACATGGCAGAAACAAGGTGTGAACAGATGAGCTGCTGCTATTTTCTCCGTTCGGCATGCTTCGTTGTAGCTCTCTTGCCGGTCGCCGGCTTAGCGGCTTGCTTTGCGCGACTAGCTCTGGGGAGAGAAGGAGATAGCGCCGGAAACCTCGCCTTTTGCCTTCTTCGGCGCTGGAACCTGGTTGCTGCGCCTTCTCTTTGTCCATGTGCACACACACGATTCCTCAGCGAAAACCATGCAGAAACCTTTCCACGAGCACCCAGGGATGTGCACCCAGCACCACGTGCACGCACACGCAGCTAGAGAAAAGCACCTACCTTTTCACACACTGATGCCTAAGCAAACGCGTGGCCACACACACGCACACATCCGCAAGCGCGCCTACTCCCATCTATTGAGGGAAAGACGGACGAGCTCTTTGGTTGCTCTTCACAGGCTTGTCCCTGATCTATAGCTGAGGGCAAACACTTGTGTGCTTGTGGGAGAGCCTGTGTCTTTCCTGGAAGCGTTTGGGAGTTTTGCTCAGACGCGTGTTTCCTCAAGTTCAAGAATCAAGATCTAGGATACCTGCAGACAGGTGCCTGTTTGTGTGGAGACAGTCTGTTTGAAACTGTGTTCCTCAGCGCCCGCTCTTTCTCCCCGTCGCTCCACACGCCTGGGAGTCCCTTTCTTTCTCTCCACAAGCACGTGTGTTGACTTCGTCGCACATGTGCATCTGCACAAGCGTTGAGCTCAGCAGAGCGTGTCTCTTGACACTTGATGTGCGTTGGCTGTGTCTGCCTGCTCCAGTGAAGAGAGAAACGGGAAATCATCTTGGTAGAGGCAACAAAGCAAAAGCGAGGCAGGATTGACATCTGCTCAACAGAGACGGATTCCCTGCGCTGACACAGTTCACAGTTACACGAGAAGCAATCTGAGCGGTCCGTCGACCGGAGACGTGTTTCCCAAGAGGTCGTTTAGCGAGTGAACAGCAGTGTGCGCGACTTTCAGGAGTGTGCCTGGAAAGTGCCAGAATCACCAGGAGCATCTGTGCAAAAGCTGCTGCCTCTGTGACCGCATTGAGGCACGTTCGCGTGTCTGCGAGTATATAGACGGCTCTTTCGCGTTCACTCCGAGGGAAACGGTCCGCTATTGCTTCTGTGCGCACAGACGCGATTCCCTTGTCTCTTGCGAACACAGGGAACTCTGTGCATCCAAATCTACAGGCTAAGGACGCGTCTGCATATGTTTTGGTGAACAATCGAGTGTGCGTGTTCTGACAGCTGCCTCTATGCAGACGTCTCCACAGAGCCACTTCTGAATGCCCCGCAGCCCAGGACTGAATGGATACACTAACAAGTGCACCGGTGTGAGCAACCACATATGCAGAAGGACGTCTTTCATCTCACAGAAGCGCGAACGTCTTGGCGTTCAAGCACATGGCAGAAACAAGGTGTGAACAGATGAGCTGCTGCTATTTTCTCCGTTCGGCATGCTTCGTTGTAGCTCTCTTGCCGGTCGCCGGCTTAGCGGCTTGCTTTGCGCGACTAGCTCTGGGGAGAGAAGGAGATAGCGCCGGAAACCTCGCCTTTTGCCTTCTTCGGCGCTGGAACCTGGTTGCTGCGCCTTCTCTTTGTCCATGTGCACACACACGATTCCTCAGCGAAAACCATGCAGAAACCTTTCCACGAGCACCCAGGGATGTGCACCCAGCACCACGTGCACGCACACGCAGCTAGAGAAAAGCACCTACCTTTTCACACACTGATGCCTAAGCAAACGCGTGGCCACACACACGCACACATCCGCAAGCGCGCCTACTCCCATCTATTGAGGGAAAGACGGACGAGCTCTTTGGTTGCTCTTCACAGGCTTGTCCCTGATCTATAGCTGAGGGCAAACACTTGTGTGCTTGTGGGAGAGCCTGTGTCTTTCCTGGAAGCGTTTGGGAGTTTTGCTCAGACGCGTGTTTCCTCAAGTTCAAGAATCAAGATCTAGGATACCTGCAGACAGGTGCCTGTTTGTGTGGAGACAGTCTGTTTGAAACTGTGTTCCTCAGCGCCCGCTCTTTCTCCCCGTCGCTCCACACGCCTGGGAGTCCCTTTCTTTCTCTCCACAAGCACGTGTGTTGACTTCGTCGCACATGTGCATCTGCACAAGCGTTGAGCTCAGCAGAGCGTGTCTCTTGACACTTGATGTGCGTTGGCTGTGTCTGCCTGCTCCAGTGAAGAGAGAAACGGGAAATCATCTTGGTAGAGGCAACAAAGCAAAAGCGAGGCAGGATTGACATCTGCTCAACAGAGACGGATTCCCTGCGCTGACACAGTTCACAGTTACACGAGAAGCAATCTGAGCGGTCCGTCGACCGGAGACGTGTTTCCCAAGAGGTCGTTTAGCGAGTGAACAGCAGTGTGCGCGACTTTCAGGAGTGTGCCTGGAAAGTGCCAGAATCACCAGGAGCATCTGTGCAAAAGCTGCTGCCTCTGTGACCGCATTGAGGCACGTTCGCGTGTCTGCGAGTATATAGACGGCTCTTTCGCGTTCACTCCGAGGGAAACGGTCCGCTATTGCTTCTGTGCGCACAGACGCGATTCCCTTGTCTCTTGCGAACACAGGGAACTCTGTGCATCCAAATCTACAGGCTAAGGACGCGTCTGCATATGTTTTGGTGAACAATCGAGTGTGCGTGTTCTGACAGCTGCCTCTATGCAGACGTCTCCACAGAGCCACTTCTGAATGCCCCGCAGCCCAGGACTGAATGGATACACTAACAAGTGCACCGGTGTGAGCAACCACATATGCAGAAGGACGTCTTTCATCTCACAGAAGCGCGAACGTCTTGGCGTTCAAGCACATGGCAGAAACAAGGTGTGAACAGATGAGCTGCTGCTATTTTCTCCGTTCGGCATGCTTCGTTGTAGCTCTCTTGCCGGTCGCCGGCTTAGCGGCTTGCTTTGCGCGACTAGCTCTGGGGAGAGAAGGAGATAGCGCCGGAAACCTCGCCTTTTGCCTTCTTCGGCGCTGGAACCTGGTTGCTGCGCCTTCTCTTTGTCCATGTGCACACACACGATTCCTCAGCGAAAACCATGCAGAAACCTTTCCACGAGCACCCAGGGATGTGCACCCAGCACCACGTGCACGCACACGCAGCTAGAGAAAAGCACCTACCTTTTCACACACTGATGCCTAAGCAAACGCGTGGCCACACACACGCACACATCCGCAAGCGCGCCTACTCCCATCTATTGAGGGAAAGACGGACGAGCTCTTTGGTTGCTCTTCACAGGCTTGTCCCTGATCTATAGCTGAGGGCAAACACTTGTGTGCTTGTGGGAGAGCCTGTGTCTTTCCTGGAAGCGTTTGGGAGTTTTGCTCAGACGCGTGTTTCCTCAAGTTCAAGAATCAAGATCTAGGATACCTGCAGACAGGTGCCTGTTTGTGTGGAGACAGTCTGTTTGAAACTGTGTTCCTCAGCGCCCGCTCTTTCTCCCCGTCGCTCCACACGCCTGGGAGTCCCTTTCTTTCTCTCCACAAGCACGTGTGTTGACTTCGTCGCACATGTGCATCTGCACAAGCGTTGAGCTCAGCAGAGCGTGTCTCTTGACACTTGATGTGCGTTGGCTGTGTCTGCCTGCTCCAGTGAAGAGAGAAACGGGAAATCATCTTGGTAGAGGCAACAAAGCAAAAGCGAGGCAGGATTGACATCTGCTCAACAGAGACGGATTCCCTGCGCTGACACAGTTCACAGTTACACGAGAAGCAATCTGAGCGGTCCGTCGACCGGAGACGTGTTTCCCAAGAGGTCGTTTAGCGAGTGAACAGCAGTGTGCGCGACTTTCAGGAGTGTGCCTGGAAAGTGCCAGAATCACCAGGAGCATCTGTGCAAAAGCTGCTGCCTCTGTGACCGCATTGAGGCACGTTCGCGTGTCTGCGAGTATATAGACGGCTCTTTCGCGTTCACTCCGAGGGAAACGGTCCGCTATTGCTTCTGTGCGCACAGACGCGATTCCCTTGTCTCTTGCGAACACAGGGAACTCTGTGCATCCAAATCTACAGGCTAAGGACGCGTCTGCATATGTTTTGGTGAACAATCGAGTGTGCGTGTTCTGACAGCTGCCTCTATGCAGACGTCTCCACAGAGCCACTTCTGAATGCCCCGCAGCCCAGGACTGAATGGATACACTAACAAGTGCACCGGTGTGAGCAACCACATATGCAGAAGGACGTCTTTCATCTCACAGAAGCGCGAACGTCTTGGCGTTCAAGCACATGGCAGAAACAAGGTGTGAACAGATGAGCTGCTGCTATTTTCTCCGTTCGGCATGCTTCGTTGTAGCTCTCTTGCCGGTCGCCGGCTTAGCGGCTTGCTTTGCGCGACTAGCTCTGGGGAGAGAAGGAGATAGCGCCGGAAACCTCGCCTTTTGCCTTCTTCGGCGCTGGAACCTGGTTGCTGCGCCTTCTCTTTGTCCATGTGCACACACACGATTCCTCAGCGAAAACCATGCAGAAACCTTTCCACGAGCACCCAGGGATGTGCACCCAGCACCACGTGCACGCACACGCAGCTAGAGAAAAGCACCTACCTTTTCACACACTGATGCCTAAGCAAACGCGTGGCCACACACACGCACACATCCGCAAGCGCGCCTACTCCCATCTATTGAGGGAAAGACGGACGAGCTCTTTGGTTGCTCTTCACAGGCTTGTCCCTGATCTATAGCTGAGGGCAAACACTTGTGTGCTTGTGGGAGAGCCTGTGTCTTTCCTGGAAGCGTTTGGGAGTTTTGCTCAGACGCGTGTTTCCTCAAGTTCAAGAATCAAGATCTAGGATACCTGCAGACAGGTGCCTGTTTGTGTGGAGACAGTCTGTTTGAAACTGTGTTCCTCAGCGCCCGCTCTTTCTCCCCGTCGCTCCACACGCCTGGAGTCCCTTTCTTTCTCTCCACAAGCACGTGTGTTGACTTCGTCGCACATGTGCATCTGCACAAGCGTTGAGCTCAGCAGAGCGTGTCTCTTGACACTTGATGTGCGTTGGCTGTGTCTGCCTGCTCCAGTGAAGAGAGAAACGGGAAATCATCTTGGTAGAGGCAACAAAGCAAAAGCGAGGCAGGATTGACATCTGCTCAACAGAGACGGATTCCCTGCGCTGACACAGTTCACAGTTACACGAGAAGCAATCTGAGCGGTCCGTCGACCGGAGACGTGTTTCCCAAGAGGTCGTTTAGCGAGTGAACAGCAGTGTGCGCGACTTTCAGGAGTGTGCCTGGAAAGTGCCAGAATCACCAGGAGCATCTGTGCAAAAGCTGCTGCCTCTGTGACCGCATTGAGGCACGTTCGCGTGTCTGCGAGTATATAGACGGCTCTTTCGCGTTCACTCCGAGGGAAACGGTCCGCTATTGCTTCTGTGCGCACAGACGCGATTCCCTTGTCTCTTGCGAACACAGGGAACTCTGTGCATCCAAATCTACAGGCTAAGGACGCGTCTGCATATGTTTTGGTGAACAATCGAGTGTGCGTGTTCTGACAGCTGCCTCTATGCAGACGTCTCCACAGAGCCACTTCTGAATGCCCCGCAGCCCAGGACTGAATGGATACACTAACAAGTGCACCGGTGTGAGCAACCACATATGCAGAAGGACGTCTTTCATCTCACAGAAGCGCGAACGTCTTGGCGTTCAAGCACATGGCAGAAACAAGGTGTGAACAGATGAGCTGCTGCTATTTTCTCCGTTCGGCATGCTTCGTTGTAGCTCTCTTGCCGGTCGCCGCTTAGCGGCTTGCTTTGCGCGACTAGCTCTGGGGAGAGAAGGAGATAGCGCCGGAAACCTCGCCTTTTGCCTTCTTCGGCGCTGGAACCTGGTTGCTGCGCCTTCTCTTTGTCCATGTGCACACACACGATTCCTCAGCGAAAACCATGCAGAAACCTTTCCACGAGCACCCAGGGATGTGCACCCAGCACCACGTGCACGCACACGCAGCTAGAGAAAAGCACCTACCTTTTCACACACTGATGCTAAGCAAACGCGTGGCCACACACACGCACACATCCGCAAGCGCGCCTACTCCCATCTATTGAGGGAAAGACGGACGAGCTCTTTGGTTGCTCTTCACAGGCTTGTCCCTGATCTATAGCTGAGGGCAAAACACTTGTGTGCTTGTGGGAGAGCCTGTGTCTTTCCTGGAAGCGTTTGGGAGTTTTGCTCAGACGCGTGTTTCCTCAAGTTCAAGAATCAAGATCTAGGATACCTGCAGACAGGTGCCTGTTTGTGTGGAGACAGTCTGTTTGAAACTGTGTTCCTCAGCGCCCGCTCTTTCTCCCGTCGCTCCACACGCCTGGGAGTCCCTTTCTTTCTCTCCACAAGCACGTGTGTTGACTTCGTCGCACATGTGCATCTGCACAAGCGTTGAGCTCAGCAGAGCGTGTCTCTTGACACTTGATGTGCGTTGGCTGTGTCTGCCTGCTCCAGTGAAGAGAGAAACGGGAAATCATCTTGGTAGAGGCAACAAAGCAAAAGCGAGGCAGGATCGACATCTGCTCAACAGAGACGGATTCCCTGCGCTGACACAGTTCACAGTTACACGAGAAGCAATCTGAGCGGTCCGTCGACCGGAGACGTGTTTCCCAAGAGGTCGTTTAGCGAGTGAACAGCAGTGTGCGCGACTTTCAGGAGTGTGCCTGGAAAGTGCCAGAATCACCAGGAGCATCTGTGCAAAAGCTGCTGCCTCTGTGACCGCATTGAGGCACGTTCGCGTGTCTGCGAGTATATAGACGGCTCTTTCGCGTTCACTCCGAGGGAAACGGTCCGCTATTGCTTCTGTGCGCACAGACGCGATTCCCTTGTCTCTTGCGAACACAGGGAACTCTGTGCATCCAAATCTACAGGCTAAGGACGCGTCTGCATATGTTTTGGTGAACAATCGAGTGTGCGTGTTCTGACAGCTGCCTCTATGCAGACGTCTCCACAGAGCCACTTCTGAATGCCCCGCAGCCCAGGACTGAATGGATACACTAACAAGTGCACCGGTGTGAGCAACCACATATGCAGAAGGACGTCTTTCATCTCACAGAAGCGCGAACGTCTTGGCGTTCAAGCACATGGCAGAAACAAGGTGTGAACAGATGAGCTGCTGCTATTTTCTCCGTTCGGCATGCTTCGTTGTAGCTCTCTTGCCGGTCGCCGGCTTAGCGGCTTGCTTTGCGCGACTAGCTCTGGGGAGAGAAGGAGATAGCGCCGGAAACCTCGCCTTTTGCCTTCTTCGGCGCTGGAACCTGGTTGCTGCGCCTTCTCTTTGTCCATGTGCACACACACCGATTCCTCAGCGAAAACCATGCAGAAACCTTTCCACGAGCACCCAGGGATGTGCACCCAGCACCACGTGCACGCACACGCAGCTAGAGAAAAGCACCTACCTTTTCACACACTGATGCCTAAGCAAACGCGTGGCCACACACACGCACACATCCGCAAGCGCGCCTACTCCCATCTATTGAGGGAAAGACGGACGAGCTCTTTGGTTGCTCTTCACAGGCTTGTCCCTGATCTATAGCTGAGGGCAAACACTTGTGTGCTTGTGGGAGAGCCTGTGTCTTTCCTGGAAGCGTTTGGGAGTTTTGCTCAGACGCGTGTTTCCTCAAGTTCAAGAATCAAGATCTAGGATACCTGCAGACAGGTGCCTGTTTGTGTGGAGACAGTCTGTTTGAAACTGTGTTCCTCAGCGCCCGCTCTTTCTCCCCGTCGCTCCACACGCCTGGGAGTCCCTTTCTTTCTCTCCACAAGCACGTGTGTTGACTTCGTCGCACATGTGCATCTGCACAAGCGTTGAGCTCAGCAGAGCGTGTCTCTTGACACTTGATGTGCGTTGGCTGTGTCTGCCTGCTCCAGTGAAGAGAGAAACGGGAAATCATCTTGGTAGAGGCAAGAAAGCAAAGGCGAGGCAGGATTGACATCTGCTCAACAGAGACGGATTCCCTGCGCTGACACAGTTCACAGTTACACGAGAAGCAATCTGAGCGGTCCGTCGACCGGAGACGTGTTTCCCAAGAGGTCGTTTAGCGAGTGAACAGCAGTGTGCGCGACTTTCAGGAGTGTGCCTGGAAAGTGCCAGAATCACCAGGAGCATCTGTGCAAAAGCTGCTGCCTCTGTGACCGCATTGAGGCACGTTCGCGTGTCTGCGAGTATATAGACGGCTCTTTCGCGTTCACTCCGAGGGAAACGGTCCGCTATTGCTTCTGTGCGCACAGACGCGATTCCCTTGTCTCTTGCGAACACAGGGAACTCTGTGCATCCAAATCTACAGGCTAAGGACGCGTCTGCATATGTTTTGGTGAACAATCGAGTGTGCGTGTTCTGACAGCTGCCTCTATGCAGACGTCTCCACAGAGCCACTTCTGAATGCCCCGCAGCCCAGGACTGAATGGATACACTAACAAGTGCACCGGTGTGAGCAACCACATATGCAGAAGGACGTCTTTCATCTCACAGAAGCGCGAACGTCTTGGCGTTCAAGCACATGGCAGAAACAAGGTGTGAACAGATGAGCTGCTGCTATTTTCTCCGTTCGGCATGCTTCGTTGTAGCTCTCTTGCCGGTCGCCGGCTTAGCGGCTTGCTTTGCGCGACTAGCTCTGGGGAGAGAAGGAGATAGCGCCGGAAACCTCGCCTTTTGCCTTCTTCGGCGCTGGAACCTGGTTGCTGCGCCTTCTCTTTGTCCATGTGCACACACACGATTCCTCAGCGAAAACCATGCAGAAACCTTTCCACGAGCACCCAGGGATGTGCACCCAGCACCACGTGCACGCACACGCAGCTAGAGAAAAGCACCTACCTTTTCACACACTGATGCCTAAGCAAACGCGTGGCCACACACACGCACACATCCGCAAGCGCGCCTACTCCCATCTACTGAGGGAAAGACGGACGAGCTCTTTGGTTGCTCTTCACAGGCTTGTCCCTGATCTATAGCTGAGGGCAAACACTTGTGTGCTTGTGGGAGAGCCTGTGTCTTTCCTGGAAGCGTTTGGGAGTTTTGCTCAGACGCGTGTTTCCTCAAGTTCAAGAATCAAGATCTAGGATACCTGCAGACAGGTGCCTGTTTGTGTGGAGACAGTCTGTTTGAAACTGTGTTCCTCAGCGCCCGCTCTTTCTCCCCGTCGCTCCACACGCCTGGGAGTCCCTTTCTTTCTCTCCACAAGCACGTGTGTTGACTTCGTCGCACATGTGCATCTGCACAAGCGTTGAGCTCAGCAGAGCGTGTCTCTTGACACTTGATGTGCGTTGGCTGTGTCTGCCTGCTCCAGTGAAGAGAGAAACGGGAAATCATCTTGGTAGAGGCAACAAAGCAAAAGCGAGGCAGGATTGACATCTGCTCAACAGAGACGGATTCCCTGCGCTGACACAGTTCACAGTTACACGAGAAGCAATCTGAGCGGTCCGTCGACCGGAGACGTGTTTCCCAAGAGGTCGTTTAGCGAGTGAACAGCAGTGTGCGCGACTTTCAGGAGTGTGCCTGGAAAGTGCCAGAATCACCAGGAGCATCTGTGCAAAAGCTGCTGCCTCTGTGACCGCATTGAGGCACGTTCGCGTGTCTGCGAGTATATAGACGGCTCTTTCGCGTTCACTCCGAGGGAAACGGTCCGCTATTGCTTCTGTGCGCACAGACGCGATTCCCTTGTCTCTTGCGAACACAGGGAACTCTGTGCATCCAAATCTACAGGCTAAGGACGCGTCTGCATATGTTTTGGTGAACAATCGAGTGTGCGTGTTCTGACAGCTGCCTCTATGCAGACGTCTCCACAGAGCCACTTCTGAATGCCCCGCAGCCCAGGACTGAATGGATACACTAACAAGTGCACCGGTGTGAGCAACCACATATGCAGAAGGACGTCTTTCATCTCACAGAAGCGCGAACGTCTTGGCGTTCAAGCACATGGCAGAAACAAGGTGTGAACAGATGAGCTGCTGCTATTTTCTCCGTTCGGCATGCTTCGTTGTAGCTCTCTTGCCGGTCGCCGGCTTAGCGGCTTGCTTTGCGCGACTAGCTCTGGGGAGAGAAGGAGATAGCGCCGGAAACCTCGCCTTTTGCCTTCTTCGGCGCTGGAACCTGGTTGCTGCGCCTTCTCTTTGTCCATGTGCACACACACGATTCCTCAGCGAAAACCATGCAGAAACCTTTCCACGAGCACCCAGGGATGTGCACCCAGCACCACGTGCACGCACACGCAGCTAGAGAAAAGCACCTACCTTTTCACACACTGATGCCTAAGCAAACGCGTGGCCACACACACGCACACATCCGCAAGCGCGCCTACTCCCATCTATTGAGGGAAAGACGGACGAGCTCTTTGGTTGCTCTTCACAGGCTTGTCCCTGATCTATAGCTGAGGGCAAACACTTGTGTGCTTGTGGGAGAGCCTGTGTCTTTCCTGGAAGCGTTTGGGAGTTTTGCTCAGACGCGTGTTTCCTCAAGTTCAAGAATCAAGATCTAGGATACCTGCAGACAGGTGCCTGTTTGTGTGGAGACAGTCTGTTTGAAACTGTGTTCCTCAGCGCCCGCTCTTTCTCCCCGTCGCTCCACACGCCTGGGAGTCCCTTTCTTTCTCTCCACAAGCACGTGTGTTGACTTCGTCGCACATGTGCATCTGCACAAGCGTTGAGCTCAGCAGAGCGTGTCTCTTGACACTTGATGTGCGTTGGCTGTGTCTGCCTGCTCCAGTGAAGAGAGAAACGGGAAATCATCTTGGTAGAGGCAACAAAGCAAAAGCGAGGCAGGATTGACATCTGCTCAACAGAGACGGATTCCCTGCGCTGACACAGTTCACAGTTACACGAGAAGCAATCTGAGCGGTCCGTCGACCGGAGACGTGTTTCCCAAGAGGTCGTTTAGCGAGTGAACAGCAGTGTGCGCGACTTTCAGGAGTGTGCCTGGAAAGTGCCAGAATCACCAGGAGCATCTGTGCAAAAGCTGCTGCCTCTGTGACCGCATTGAGGCACGTTCGCGTGTCTGCGAGTATATAGACGGCTCTTTCGCGTTCACTCCGAGGGAAACGGTCCGCTATTGCTTCTGTGCGCACAGACGCGATTCCCTTGTCTCTTGCGAACACAGGGAACTCTGTGCATCCAAATCTACAGGCTAAGGACGCGTCTGCATATGTTTTGGTGAACAATCGAGTGTGCGTGTTCTGACAGCTGCCTCTATGCAGACGTCTCCACAGAGCCACTTCTGAATGCCCCGCAGCCCAGGACTGAATGGATACACTAACAAGTGCACCGGTGTGAGCAACCACATATGCAGAAGGACGTCTTTCATCTCACAGAAGCGCGAACGTCTTGGCGTTCAAGCACATGGCAGAAACAAGGTGTGAACAGATGAGCTGCTGCTATTTTCTCCGTTCGGCATGCTTCGTTGTAGCTCTCTTGCCGGTCGCCGGCTTAGCGGCTTGCTTTGCGCGACTAGCTCTGGGGAGAGAAGGAGATAGCGCCGGAAACCTCGCCTTTTGCCTTCTTCGGCGCTGGAACCTGGTTGCTGCGCCTTCTCTTTGTCCATGTGCACACACACGATTCCTCAGCGAAAACCATGCAGAAACCTTTCCACGAGCACCCAGGGATGTGCACCCAGCACCACGTGCACGCACACGCAGCTAGAGAAAAGCACCTACCTTTTCACACACTGATGCCTAAGCAAACGCGTGGCCACACACACGCACACATCCGCAAGCGCGCCTACTCCCATCTATTGAGGGAAAGACGGACGAGCTCTTTGGTTGCTCTTCACAGGCTTGTCCCTGATCTATAGCTGAGGGCAAACACTTGTGTGCTTGTGGGAGAGCCTGTGTCTTTCCTGGAAGCGTTTGGGAGTTTTGCTCAGACGCGTGTTTCCTCAAGTTCAAGAATCAAGATCTAGGATACCTGCAGACAGGTGCCTGTTTGTGTGGAGACAGTCTGTTTGAAACTGTGTTCCTCAGCGCCCGCTCTTTCTCCCCGTCGCTCCACACGCCTGGGAGTCCCTTTCTTTCTCTCCACAAGCACGTGTGTTGACTTCGTCGCACATGTGCATCTGCACAAGCGTTGAGCTCAGCAGAGCGTGTCTCTTGACACTTGATGTGCGTTGGCTGTGTCTGCCTGCTCCAGTGAAGAGAGAAACGGGAAATCATCTTGGTAGAGGCAACAAAGCAAAAGCGAGGCAGGATCCACATCTGCTCAACAGAGACGGATTCCCTGCGCTGACACAGTTCACAGTTACACGAGAAGCAATCTGAGCGGTCCGTCGACCGGAGACGTGTTTCCCAAGAGGTCGTTTAGCGAGTGAACAGCAGTGTGCGCGACTTTCAGGAGTGTGCCTGGAAAGTGCCAGAATCACCAGGAGCATCTGTGCAAAAGCTGCTGCCTCTGTGACCGCATTGAGGCACGTTCGCGTGTCTGCGAGTATATAGACGGCTCTTTCGCGTTCACTCCGAGGGAAACGGTCCGCTATTGCTTCTGTGCGCACAGACGCGATTCCCTTGTCTCTTGCGAACACAGGGAACTCTGTGCATCCAAATCTACAGGCTAAGGACGCGTCTGCATATGTTTTGGTGAACAATCGAGTGTGCGTGTTCTGACAGCTGCCTCTATGCAGACGTCTCCACAGAGCCACTTCTGAATGCCCCGCAGCCCAGGACTGAATGGATACACTAACAAGTGCACCGGTGTGAGCAACCACATATGCAGAAGGACGTCTTTCATCTCACAGAAGCGCGAACGTCTTGGCGTTCAAGCACATGGCAGAAACAAGGTGTGAACAGATGAGCTGCTGCTATTTTCTCCGTTCGGCATGCTTCGTTGTAGCTCTCTTGCCGGTCGCCGGCTTAGCGGCTTGCTTTGCGCGACTAGCTCTGGGGAGAGAAGGAGATAGCGCCGGAAACCTCGCCTTTTGCCTTCTTCGGCGCTGGAACCTGGTTGCTGCGCCTTCTCTTTGTCCATGTGCACACACACGATTCCTCAGCGAAAACCATGCAGAAACCTTTCCACGAGCACCCAGGGATGTGCACCCAGCACCACGTGCACGCACACGCAGCTAGAGAAAAGCACCTACCTTTTCACACACTGATGCCTAAGCAAACGCGTGGCCACACACACGCACACATCCGCAAGCGCGCCTACTCCCATCTATTGAGGGAAAGACGGACGAGCTCTTTGGTTGCTCTTCACAGGCTTGTCCCTGATCTATAGCTGAGGGCAAACACTTGTGTGCTTGTGGGAGAGCCTGTGTCTTTCCTGGAAGCGTTTGGGAGTTTTGCTCAGACGCGTGTTTCCTCAAGTTCAAGAATCAAGATCTAGGATACCTGCAGACAGGTGCCTGTTTGTGTGGAGACAGTCTGTTTGAAACTGTGTTCCTCAGCGCCCGCTCTTTCTCCCCGTCGCTCCACACGCCTGGGAGTCCCTTTCTTTCTCTCCACAAGCACGTGTGTTGACTTCGTCGCACATGTGCATCTGCACAAGCGTTGAGCTCAGCAGAGCGTGTCTCTTGACACTTGATGTGCGTTGGCTGTGTCTGCCTGCTCCAGTGAAGAGAGAAACGGGAAATCATCTTGGTAGAGGCAAGAAAGCAAAGGCGAGGCAGGATTGACATCTGCTCAACAGAGACGGATTCCCTGCGCTGACACAGTTCACAGTTACACGAGAAGCAATCTGAGCGGTCCGTCGACCGGAGACGTGTTTCCCAAGAGGTCGTTTAGCGAGTGAACAGCAGTGTGCGCGACTTTCAGGAGTGTGCCTGGAAAGTGCCAGAATCACCAGGAGCATCTGTGCAAAAGCTGCTGCCTCTGTGACCGCATTGAGGCACGTTCGCGTGTCTGCGAGTATATAGACGGCTCTTTCGCGTTCACTCCGAGGGAAACGGTCCGCTATTGCTTCTGTGCGCACAGACGCGATTCCCTTGTCTCTTGCGAACACAGGGAACTCTGTGCATCCAAATCTACAGGCTAAGGACGCGTCTGCATATGTTTTGGTGAACAATCGAGTGTGCGTGTTCTGACAGCTGCCTCTATGCAGACGTCTCCACAGAGCCACTTCTGAATGCCCCGCAGCCCAGGACTGAATGGATACACTAACAAGTGCACCGGTGTGAGCAACCACATATGCAGAAGGACGTCTTTCATCTCACAGAAGCGCGAACGTCTTGGCGTTCAAGCACATGGCAGAAACAAGGTGTGAACAGATGAGCTGCTGCTATTTTCTCCGTTCGGCATGCTTCGTTGTAGCTCTCTTGCCGGTCGCCGGCTTAGCGGCTTGCTTTGCGCGACTAGCTCTGGGGAGAGAAGGAGATAGCGCCGGAAACCTCGCCTTTTGCCTTCTTCGGCGCTGGAACCTGGTTGCTGCGCCTTCTCTTTGTCCATGTGCACACACACGATTCCTCAGCGAAAACCATGCAGAAACCTTTCCACGAGCACCCAGGGATGTGCACCCAGCACCACGTGCACGCACACGCAGCTAGAGAAAAGCACCTACCTTTTCACACACTGATGCCTAAGCAAACGCGTGGCCACACACACGCACACATCCGCAAGCGCGCCTACTCCCATCTACTGAGGGAAAGACGGACGAGCTCTTTGGTTGCTCTTCACAGGCTTGTCCCTGATCTATAGCTGAGGGCAAACACTTGTGTGCTTGTGGGAGAGCCTGTGTCTTTCCTGGAAGCGTTTGGGAGTTTTGCTCAGACGCGTGTTTCCTCAAGTTCAAGAATCAAGATCTAGGATACCTGCAGACAGGTGCCTGTTTGTGTGGAGACAGTCTGTTTGAAACTGTGTTCCTCAGCGCCCGCTCTTTCTCCCCGTCGCTCCACACGCCTGGGAGTCCCTTTCTTTCTCTCCACAAGCACGTGTGTTGACTTCGTCGCACATGTGCATCTGCACAAGCGTTGAGCTCAGCAGAGCGTGTCTCTTGACACTTGATGTGCGTTGGCTGTGTCTGCCTGCTCCAGTGAAGAGAGAAACGGGAAATCATCTTGGTAGAGGCAACAAAGCAAAAGCGAGGCAGGATTGACATCTGCTCAACAGAGACGGATTCCCTGCGCTGACACAGTTCACAGTTACACGAGAAGCAATCTGAGCGGTCCGTCGACCGGAGACGTGTTTCCCAAGAGGTCGTTTAGCGAGTGAACAGCAGTGTGCGCGACTTTCAGGAGTGTGCCTGGAAAGTGCCAGAATCACCAGGAGCATCTGTGCAAAAGCTGCTGCCTCTGTGACCGCATTGAGGCACGTTCGCGTGTCTGCGAGTATATAGACGGCTCTTTCGCGTTCACTCCGAGGGAAACGGTCCGCTATTGCTTCTGTGCGCACAGACGCGATTCCCTTGTCTCTTGCGAACACAGGGAACTCTGTGCATCCAAATCTACAGGCTAAGGACGCGTCTGCATATGTTTTGGTGAACAATCGAGTGTGCGTGTTCTGACAGCTGCCTCTATGCAGACGTCTCCACAGAGCCACTTCTGAATGCCCCGCAGCCCAGGACTGAATGGATACACTAACAAGTGCACCGGTGTGAGCAACCACATATGCAGAAGGACGTCTTTCATCTCACAGAAGCGCGAACGTCTTGGCGTTCAAGCACATGGCAGAAACAAGGTGTGAACAGATGAGCTGCTGCTATTTTCTCCGTTCGGCATGCTTCGTTGTAGCTCTCTTGCCGGTCGCCGGCTTAGCGGCTTGCTTTGCGCGACTAGCTCTGGGGAGAGAAGGAGATAGCGCCGGAAACCTCGCCTTTTGCCTTCTTCGGCGCTGGAACCTGGTTGCTGCGCCTTCTCTTTGTCCATGTGCACACACACGATTCCTCAGCGAAAACCATGCAGAAACCTTTCCACGAGCACCCAGGGATGTGCACCCAGCACCACGTGCACGCACACGCAGCTAGAGAAAAGCACCTACCTTTTCACACACTGATGCCTAAGCAAACGCGTGGCCACACACACGCACACATCCGCAAGCGCGCCTACTCCCATCTATTGAGGGAAAGACGGACGAGCTCTTTGGTTGCTCTTCACAGGCTTGTCCCTGATCTATAGCTGAGGGCAAACACTTGTGTGCTTGTGGGAGAGCCTGTGTCTTTCCTGGAAGCGTTTGGGAGTTTTGCTCAGACGCGTGTTTCCTCAAGTTCAAGAATCAAGATCTAGGATACCTGCAGACAGGTGCCTGTTTGTGTGGAGACAGTCTGTTTGAAACTGTGTTCCTCAGCGCCCGCTCTTTCTCCCCGTCGCTCCACACGCCTGGGAGTCCCTTTCTTTCTCTCCACAAGCACGTGTGTTGACTTCGTCGCACATGTGCATCTGCACAAGCGTTGAGCTCAGCAGAGCGTGTCTCTTGACACTTGATGTGCGTTGGCTGTGTCTGCCTGCTCCAGTGAAGAGAGAAACGGGAAATCATCTTGGTAGAGGCAAGAAAGCAAAGGCGAGGCAGGATTGACATCTGCTCAACAGAGACGGATTCCCTGCGCTGACACAGTTCACAGTTACACGAGAAGCAATCTGAGCGGTCCGTCGACCGGAGACGTGTTTCCCAAGAGGTCGTTTAGCGAGTGAACAGCAGTGTGCGCGACTTTCAGGAGTGTGCCTGGAAAGTGCCAGAATCACCAGGAGCATCTGTGCAAAAGCTGCTGCCTCTGTGACCGCATTGAGGCACGTTCGCGTGTCTGCGAGTATATAGACGGCTCTTTCGCGTTCACTCCGAGGGAAACGGTCCGCTATTGCTTCTGTGCGCACAGACGCGATTCCCTTGTCTCTTGCGAACACAGGGAACTCTGTGCATCCAAATCTACAGGCTAAGGACGCGTCTGCATATGTTTTGGTGAACAATCGAGTGTGCGTGTTCTGACAGCTGCCTCTATGCAGACGTCTCCACAGAGCCACTTCTGAATGCCCCGCAGCCCAGGACTGAATGGATACACTAACAAGTGCACCGGTGTGAGCAACCACATATGCAGAAGGACGTCTTTCATCTCACAGAAGCGCGAACGTCTTGGCGTTCAAGCACATGGCAGAAACAAGGTGTGAACAGATGAGCTGCTGCTATTTTCTCCGTTCGGCATGCTTCGTTGTAGCTCTCTTGCCGGTCGCCGGCTTAGCGGCTTGCTTTGCGCGACTAGCTCTGGGGAGAGAAGGAGATAGCGCCGGAAACCTCGCCTTTTGCCTTCTTCGGCGCTGGAACCTGGTTGCTGCGCCTTCTCTTTGTCCATGTGCACACACACGATTCCTCAGCGAAAACCATGCAGAAACCTTTCCACGAGCACCCAGGGATGTGCACCCAGCACCACGTGCACGCACACGCAGCTAGAGAAAAGCACCTACCTTTTCACACACTGATGCCTAAGCAAACGCGTGGCCACACACACGCACACATCCGCAAGCGCGCCTACTCCCATCTATTGAGGGAAAGACGGACGAGCTCTTTGGTTGCTCTTCACAGGCTTGTCCCTGATCTATAGCTGAGGGCAAACACTTGTGTGCTTGTGGGAGAGCCTGTGTCTTTCCTGGAAGCGTTTGGGAGTTTTGCTCAGACGCGTGTTTCCTCAAGTTCAAGAATCAAGATCTAGGATACCTGCAGACAGGTGCCTGTTTGTGTGGAGACAGTCTGTTTGAAACTGTGTTCCTCAGCGCCCGCTCTTTCTCCCCGTCGCTCCACACGCCTGGGAGTCCCTTTCTTTCTCTCCACAAGCACGTGTGTTGACTTCGTCGCACATGTGCATCTGCACAAGCGTTGAGCTCAGCAGAGCGTGTCTCTTGACACTTGATGTGCGTTGGCTGTGTCTGCCTGCTCCAGTGAAGAGAGAAACGGGAAATCATCTTGGTAGAGGCAAGAAAGCAAAGGCGAGGCAGGATTGACATCTGCTCAACAGAGACGGATTCCCTGCGCTGACACAGTTCACAGTTACACGAGAAGCAATCTGAGCGGTCCGTCGACCGGAGACGTGTTTCCCAAGAGGTCGTTTAGCGAGTGAACAGCAGTGTGCGCGACTTTCAGGAGTGTGCCTGGAAAGTGCCAGAATCACCAGGAGCATCTGTGCAAAAGCTGCTGCCTCTGTGACCGCATTGAGGCACGTTCGCGTGTCTGCGAGTATATAGACGGCTCTTTCGCGTTCACTCCGAGGGAAACGGTCCGCTATTGCTTCTGTGCGCACAGACGCGATTCCCTTGTCTCTTGCGAACACAGGGAACTCTGTGCATCCAAATCTACAGGCTAAGGACGCGTCTGCATATGTTTTGGTGAACAATCGAGTGTGCGTGTTCTGACAGCTGCCTCTATGCAGACGTCTCCACAGAGCCACTTCTGAATGCCCCGCAGCCCAGGACTGAATGGATACACTAACAAGTGCACCGGTGTGAGCAACCACATATGCAGAAGGACGTCTTTCATCTCACAGAAGCGCGAACGTCTTGGCGTTCAAGCACATGGCAGAAACAAGGTGTGAACAGATGAGCTGCTGCTATTTTCTCCGTTCGGCATGCTTCGTTGTAGCTCTCTTGCCGGTCGCCGGCTTAGCGGCTTGCTTTGCGCGACTAGCTCTGGGGAGAGAAGGAGATAGCGCCGGAAACCTCGCCTTTTGCCTTCTTCGGCGCTGGAACCTGGTTGCTGCGCCTTCTCTTTGTCCATGTGCACACACACGATTCCTCAGCGAAAACCATGCAGAAACCTTTCCACGAGCACCCAGGGATGTGCACCCAGCACCACGTGCACGCACACGCAGCTAGAGAAAAGCACCTACCTTTTCACACACTGATGCCTAAGCAAACGCGTGGCCACACACACGCACACATCCGCAAGCGCGCCTACTCCCATCTACTGAGGGAAAGACGGACGAGCTCTTTGGTTGCTCTTCACAGGCTTGTCCCTGATCTATAGCTGAGGGCAAACACTTGTGTGCTTGTGGGAGAGCCTGTGTCTTTCCTGGAAGCGTTTGGGAGTTTTGCTCAGACGCGTGTTTCCTCAAGTTCAAGAATCAAGATCTAGGATACCTGCAGACAGGTGCCTGTTTGTGTGGAGACAGTCTGTTTGAAACTGTGTTCCTCAGCGCCCGCTCTTTCTCCCCGTCGCTCCACACGCCTGGGAGTCCCTTTCTTTCTCTCCACAAGCACGTGTGTTGACTTCGTCGCACATGTGCATCTGCACAAGCGTTGAGCTCAGCAGAGCGTGTCTCTTGACACTTGATGTGCGTTGGCTGTGTCTGCCTGCTCCAGTGAAGAGAGAAACGGGAAATCATCTTGGTAGAGGCAACAAAGCAAAAGCGAGGCAGGATCCACATCTGCTCAACAGAGACGGATTCCCTGCGCTGACACAGTTCACAGTTACACGAGAAGCAATCTGAGCGGTCCGTCGACCGGAGACGTGTTTCCCAAGAGGTCGTTTAGCGAGTGAACAGCAGTGTGCGCGACTTTCAGGAGTGTGCCTGGAAAGTGCCAGAATCACCAGGAGCATCTGTGCAAAAGCTGCTGCCTCTGTGACCGCATTGAGGCACGTTCGCGTGTCTGCGAGTATATAGACGGCTCTTTCGCGTTCACTCCGAGGGAAACGGTCCGCTATTGCTTCTGTGCGCACAGACGCGATTCCCTTGTCTCTTGCGAACACAGGGAACTCTGTGCATCCAAATCTACAGGCTAAGGACGCGTCTGCATATGTTTTGGTGAACAATCGAGTGTGCGTGTTCTGACAGCTGCCTCTATGCAGACGTCTCCACAGAGCCACTTCTGAATGCCCCGCAGCCCAGGACTGAATGGATACACTAACAAGTGCACCGGTGTGAGCAACCACATATGCAGAAGGACGTCTTTCATCTCACAGAAGCGCGAACGTCTTGGCGTTCAAGCACATGGCAGAAACAAGGTGTGAACAGATGAGCTGCTGCTATTTTCTCCGTTCGGCATGCTTCGTTGTAGCTCTCTTGCCGGTCGCCGGCTTAGCGGCTTGCTTTGCGCGACTAGCTCTGGGGAGAGAAGGAGATAGCGCCGGAAACCTCGCCTTTTGCCTTCTTCGGCGCTGGAACCTGGTTGCTGCGCCTTCTCTTTGTCCATGTGCACACACACGATTCCTCAGCGAAAACCATGCAGAAACCTTTCCACGAGCACCCAGGGATGTGCACCCAGCACCACGTGCACGCACACGCAGCTAGAGAAAAGCACCTACCTTTTCACACACTGATGCCTAAGCAAACGCGTGGCCACACACACGCACACATCCGCAAGCGCGCCTACTCCCATCTACTGAGGGAAAGACGGACGAGCTCTTTGGTTGCTCTTCACAGGCTTGTCCCTGATCTATAGCTGAGGGCAAACACTTGTGTGCTTGTGGGAGAGCCTGTGTCTTTCCTGGAAGCGTTTGGGAGTTTTGCTCAGACGCGTGTTTCCTCAAGTTCAAGAATCAAGATCTAGGATACCTGCAGACAGGTGCCTGTTTGTGTGGAGACAGTCTGTTTGAAACTGTGTTCCTCAGCGCCCGCTCTTTCTCCCCGTCGCTCCACACGCCTGGGAGTCCCTTTCTTTCTCTCCACAAGCACGTGTGTTGACTTCGTCGCACATGTGCATCTGCACAAGCGTTGAGCTCAGCAGAGCGTGTCTCTTGACACTTGATGTGCGTTGGCTGTGTCTGCCTGCTCCAGTGAAGAGAGAAACGGGAAATCATCTTGGTAGAGGCAACAAAGCAAAAGCGAGGCAGGATTGACATCTGCTCAACAGAGACGGATTCCCTGCGCTGACACAGTTCACAGTTACACGAGAAGCAATCTGAGCGGTCCGTCGACCGGAGACGTGTTTCCCAAGAGGTCGTTTAGCGAGTGAACAGCAGTGTGCGCGACTTTCAGGAGTGTGCCTGGAAAGTGCCAGAATCACCAGGAGCATCTGTGCAAAAGCTGCTGCCTCTGTGACCGCATTGAGGCACGTTCGCGTGTCTGCGAGTATATAGACGGCTCTTTCGCGTTCACTCCGAGGGAAACGGTCCGCTATTGCTTCTGTGCGCACAGACGCGATTCCCTTGTCTCTTGCGAACACAGGGAACTCTGTGCATCCAAATCTACAGGCTAAGGACGCGTCTGCATATGTTTTGGTGAACAATCGAGTGTGCGTGTTCTGACAGCTGCCTCTATGCAGACGTCTCCACAGAGCCACTTCTGAATGCCCCGCAGCCCAGGACTGAATGGATACACTAACAAGTGCACCGGTGTGAGCAACCACATATGCAGAAGGACGTCTTTCATCTCACAGAAGCGCGAACGTCTTGGCGTTCAAGCACATGGCAGAAACAAGGTGTGAACAGATGAGCTGCTGCTATTTTCTCCGTTCGGCATGCTTCGTTGTAGCTCTCTTGCCGGTCGCCGGCTTAGCGGCTTGCTTTGCGCGACTAGCTCTGGGGAGAGAAGGAGATAGCGCCGGAAACCTCGCCTTTTGCCTTCTTCGGCGCTGGAACCTGGTTGCTGCGCCTTCTCTTTGTCCATGTGCACACACACGATTCCTCAGCGAAAACCATGCAGAAACCTTTCCACGAGCACCCAGGGATGTGCACCCAGCACCACGTGCACGCACACGCAGCTAGAGAAAAGCACCTACCTTTTCACACACTGATGCCTAAGCAAACGCGTGGCCACACACACGCACACATCCGCAAGCGCGCCTACTCCCATCTATTGAGGGAAAGACGGACGAGCTCTTTGGTTGCTCTTCACAGGCTTGTCCCTGATCTATAGCTGAGGGCAAACACTTGTGTGCTTGTGGGAGAGCCTGTGTCTTTCCTGGAAGCGTTTGGGAGTTTTGCTCAGACGCGTGTTTCCTCAAGTTCAAGAATCAAGATCTAGGATACCTGCAGACAGGTGCCTGTTTGTGTGGAGACAGTCTGTTTGAAACTGTGTTCCTCAGCGCCCGCTCTTTCTCCCCGTCGCTCCACACGCCTGGGAGTCCCTTTCTTTCTCTCCACAAGCACGTGTGTTGACTTCGTCGCACATGTGCATCTGCACAAGCGTTGAGCTCAGCAGAGCGTGTCTCTTGACACTTGATGTGCGTTGGCTGTGTCTGCCTGCTCCAGTGAAGAGAGAAACGGGAAATCATCTTGGTAGAGGCAACAAAGCAAAAGCGAGGCAGGATTGACATCTGCTCAACAGAGACGGATTCCCTGCGCTGACACAGTTCACAGTTACACGAGAAGCAATCTGAGCGGTCCGTCGACCGGAGACGTGTTTCCCAAGAGGTCGTTTAGCGAGTGAACAGCAGTGTGCGCGACTTTCAGGAGTGTGCCTGGAAAGTGCCAGAATCACCAGGAGCATCTGTGCAAAAGCTGCTGCCTCTGTGACCGCATTGAGGCACGTTCGCGTGTCTGCGAGTATATAGACGGCTCTTTCGCGTTCACTCCGAGGGAAACGGTCCGCTATTGCTTCTGTGCGCACAGACGCGATTCCCTTGTCTCTTGCGAACACAGGGAACTCTGTGCATCCAAATCTACAGGCTAAGGACGCGTCTGCATATGTTTTGGTGAACAATCGAGTGTGCGTGTTCTGACAGCTGCCTCTATGCAGACGTCTCCACAGAGCCACTTCTGAATGCCCCGCAGCCCAGGACTGAATGGATACACTAACAAGTGCACCGGTGTGAGCAACCACATATGCAGAAGGACGTCTTTCATCTCACAGAAGCGCGAACGTCTTGGCGTTCAAGCACATGGCAGAAACAAGGTGTGAACAGATGAGCTGCTGCTATTTTCTCCGTTCGGCATGCTTCGTTGTAGCTCTCTTGCCGGTCGCCGGCTTAGCGGCTTGCTTTGCGCGACTAGCTCTGGGGAGAGAAGGAGATAGCGCCGGAAACCTCGCCTTTTGCCTTCTTCGGCGCTGGAACCTGGTTGCTGCGCCTTCTCTTTGTCCATGTGCACACACACGATTCCTCAGCGAAAACCATGCAGAAACCTTTCCACGAGCACCCAGGGATGTGCACCCAGCACCACGTGCACGCACACGCAGCTAGAGAAAAGCACCTACCTTTTCACACTCTGATGCCTAAGCAAACGCGTGGCCACACACACGCACACATCCGCAAGCGCGCCTACTCCCATCTATTGAGGGAAAGACGGACGAGCTCTTTGGTTGCTCTTCACAGGCTTGTCCCTGATCTATAGCTGAGGGCAAACACTTGTGTGCTTGTGGGAGAGCCTGTGTCTTTCCTGGAAGCGTTTGGGAGTTTTGCTCAGACGCGTGTTTCCTCAAGTTCAAGAATCAAGATCTAGGATACCTGCAGACAGGTGCCTGTTTGTGTGGAGACAGTCTGTTTGAAACTGTGTTCCTCAGCGCCCGCTCTTTCTCCCCGTCGCTCCACACGCCTGGGAGTCCCTTTCTTTCTCTCCACAAGCACGTGTGTTGACTTCGTCGCACATGTGCATCTGCACAAGCGTTGAGCTCAGTAGAGCGTGTCTCTTGACACTTGATGTGCGTTGGCTGTGTCTGCCTGCTCCAGTGAAGAGAGAAACGGGAAATCATCTTGGTAGAGGCAACAAAGCAAAGGCGAGGCAGGATTGACATCTGCTGAACAGAGACGGATTCCCTGCGCTGACACAGTTCACAGTTACACGAGAAGCAATCTGAGCGGTCCGTCGACCGGAGACGTGTTTCCCAAGAGGTCGTTTAGCGAGTGAACAGCAGTGTGCGCGACTTTCAGGAGTGTGCCTGGAAAGTGCCAGAATCACCAGGAGCATCTGTGCAAAAGCTGCTGCCTCTGTGACCGCATTGAGGCACGTTCGCGTGTCTGCGAGTATATAGACGGCTCTTTCGCGTTCACTCCGAGGGAAACGGTCCGCTATTGCTTCTGTGCGCACAGACGCGATTCCCTTGTCTCTTGCGAACACAGGGAACTCTGTGCATCCAAATCTACAGGCTAAGGACGCGTCTGCATATGTTTTGGTGAACAATCGAGTGTGCGTGTTCTGACAGCTGCCTCTATGCAGACGTCTCCACAGAGCCACTTCTGAATGCCCCGCAGCCCAGGACTGAATGGATACACTAACAAGTGCACCGGTGTGAGCAACCACATATGCAGAAGGACGTCTTTCATCTCACAGAAGCGCGAACGTCTTGGCGTTCAAGCACATGGCAGAAACAAGGTGTGAACAGATGAGCTGCTGCTATTTTCTCCGTTCGGCATGCTTCGTTGTAGCTCTCTTGCCGGTCGCCGGCTTAGCGGCTTGCTTTGCGCGACTAGCTCTGGGGAGAGAAGGAGATAGCGCCGGAAACCTCGCCTTTTGCCTTCTTCGGCGCTGGAACCTGGTTGCTGCGCCTTCTCTTTGTCCATGTGCACACACACGATTCCTCAGCGAAAACCATGCAGAAACCTTTCCACGAGCACCCAGGGATGTGCACCCAGCACCACGTGCACGCACACGCAGCTAGAGAAAAGCACCTACCTTTTCACACACTGATGCCTAAGCAAACGCGTGGCCACACACACGCACACATCCGCAAGCGCGCCTACTCCCATCTATTGAGGGAAAGACGGACGAGCTCTTTGGTTGCTCTTCACAGGCTTGTCCCTGATCTATAGCTGAGGGCAAACACTTGTGTGCTTGTGGGAGAGCCTGTGTCTTTCCTGGAAGCGTTTGGGAGTTTTGCTCAGACGCGTGTTTCCTCAAGTTCAAGAATCAAGATCTAGGATACCTGCAGACAGGTGCCTGTTTGTGTGGAGACAGTCTGTTTGAAACTGTGTTCCTCAGCGCCCGCTCTTTCTCCCCGTCGCTCCACACGCCTGGGAGTCCCTTTCTTTCTCTCCACAAGCACGTGTGTTGACTTCGTCGCACATGTGCATCTGCACAAGCGTTGAGCTCAGCAGAGCGTGTCTCTTGACACTTGATGTGCGTTGGCTGTGTCTGCCTGCTCCAGTGAAGAGAGAAACGGGAAATCATCTTGGTAGAGGCAACAAAGCAAAAGCGAGGCAGGATTGACATCTGCTCAACAGAGACGGATTCCCTGCGCTGACACAGTTCACAGTTACACGAGAAGCAATCTGAGCGGTCCGTCGACCGGAGACGTGTTTCCCAAGAGGTCGTTTAGCGAGTGAACAGCAGTGTGCGCGACTTTCAGGAGTGTGCCTGGAAAGTGCCAGAATCACCAGGAGCATCTGTGCAAAAGCTGCTGCCTCTGTGACCGCATTGAGGCACGTTCGCGTGTCTGCGAGTATATAGACGGCTCTTTCGCGTTCACTCCGAGGGAAACGGTCCGCTATTGCTTCTGTGCGCACAGACGCGATTCCCTTGTCTCTTGCGAACACAGGGAACTCTGTGCATCCAAATCTACAGGCTAAGGACGCGTCTGCATATGTTTTGGTGAACAATCGAGTGTGCGTGTTCTGACAGCTGCCTCTATGCAGACGTCTCCACAGAGCCACTTCTGAATGCCCCGCAGCCCAGGACTGAATGGATACACTAACAAGTGCACCGGTGTGAGCAACCACATATGCAGAAGGACGTCTTTCATCTCACAGAAGCGCGAACGTCTTGGCGTTCAAGCACATGGCAGAAACAAGGTGTGAACAGATGAGCTGCTGCTATTTTCTCCGTTCGGCATGCTTCGTTGTAGCTCTCTTGCCGGTCGCCGGCTTAGCGGCTTGCTTTGCGCGACTAGCTCTGGGGAGAGAAGGAGATAGCGCCGGAAACCTCGCCTTTTGCCTTCTTCGGCGCTGGAACCTGGTTGCTGCGCCTTCTCTTTGTCCATGTGCACACACACGATTCCTCAGCGAAAACCATGCAGAAACCTTTCCACGAGCACCCAGGGATGTGCACCCAGCACCACGTGCACGCACACGCAGCTAGAGAAAAGCACCTACCTTTTCACACACTGATGCCTAAGCAAACGCGTGGCCACACACACGCACACATCCGCAAGCGCGCCTACTCCCATCTATTGAGGGAAAGACGGACGAGCTCTTTGGTTGCTCTTCACAGGCTTGTCCCTGATCTATAGCTGAGGGCAAACACTTGTGTGCTTGTGGGAGAGCCTGTGTCTTTCCTGGAAGCGTTTGGGAGTTTTGCTCAGACGCGTGTTTCCTCAAGTTCAAGAATCAAGATCTAGGATACCTGCAGACAGGTGCCTGTTTGTGTGGAGACAGTCTGTTTGAAACTGTGTTCCTCAGCGCCCGCTCTTTCTCCCCGTCGCTCCACACGCCTGGGAGTCCCTTTCTTTCTCTCCACAAGCACGTGTGTTGACTTCGTCGCACATGTGCATCTGCACAAGCGTTGAGCTCAGCAGAGCGTGTCTCTTGACACTTGATGTGCGTTGGCTGTGTCTGCCTGCTCCAGTGAAGAGAGAAACGGGAAATCATCTTGGTAGAGGCAACAAAGCAAAAGCGAGGCAGGATTGACATCTGCTCAACAGAGACGGATTCCCTGCGCTGACACAGTTCACAGTTACACGAGAAGCAATCTGAGCGGTCCGTCGACCGGAGACGTGTTTCCCAAGAGGTCGTTTAGCGAGTGAACAGCAGTGTGCGCGACTTTCAGGAGTGTGCCTGGAAAGTGCCAGAATCACCAGGAGCATCTGTGCAAAAGCTGCTGCCTCTGTGACCGCATTGAGGCACGTTCGCGTGTCTGCGAGTATATAGACGGCTCTTTCGCGTTCACTCCGAGGGAAACGGTCCGCTATTGCTTCTGTGCGCACAGACGCGATTCCCTTGTCTCTTGCGAACACAGGGAACTCTGTGCATCCAAATCTACAGGCTAAGGACGCGTCTGCATATGTTTTGGTGAACAATCGAGTGTGCGTGTTCTGACAGCTGCCTCTATGCAGACGTCTCCACAGAGCCACTTCTGAATGCCCCGCAGCCCAGGACTGAATGGATACACTAACAAGTGCACCGGTGTGAGCAACCACATATGCAGAAGGACGTCTTTCATCTCACAGAAGCGCGAACGTCTTGGCGTTCAAGCACATGGCAGAAACAAGGTGTGAACAGATGAGCTGCTGCTATTTTCTCCGTTCGGCATGCTTCGTTGTAGCTCTCTTGCCGGTCGCCGGCTTAGCGGCTTGCTTTGCGCGACTAGCTCTGGGGAGAGAAGGAGATAGCGCCGGAAACCTCGCCTTTTGCCTTCTTCGGCGCTGGAACCTGGTTGCTGCGCCTTCTCTTTGTCCATGTGCACACACACGATTCCTCAGCGAAAACCATGCAGAAACCTTTCCACGAGCACCCAGGGATGTGCACCCAGCACCACGTGCACGCACACGCAGCTAGAGAAAAGCACCTACCTTTTCACACACTGATGCCTAAGCAAACGCGTGGCCACACACACGCACACATCCGCAAGCGCGCCTACTCCCATCTACTGAGGGAAAGACGGACGAGCTCTTTGGTTGCTCTTCACAGGCTTGTCCCTGATCTATAGCTGAGGGCAAACACTTGTGTGCTTGTGGGAGAGCCTGTGTCTTTCCTGGAAGCGTTTGGGAGTTTTGCTCAGACGCGTGTTTCCTCAAGTTCAAGAATCAAGATCTAGGATACCTGCAGACAGGTGCCTGTTTGTGTGGAGACAGTCTGTTTGAAACTGTGTTCCTCAGCGCCCGCTCTTTCTCCCCGTCGCTCCACACGCCTGGGAGTCCCTTTCTTTCTCTCCACAAGCACGTGTGTTGACTTCGTCGCACATGTGCATCTGCACAAGCGTTGAGCTCAGCAGAGCGTGTCTCTTGACACTTGATGTGCGTTGGCTGTGTCTGCCTGCTCCAGTGAAGAGAGAAACGGGAAATCATCTTGGTAGAGGCAACAAAGCAAAAGCGAGGCAGGATTGACATCTGCTCAACAGAGACGGATTCCCTGCGCTGACACAGTTCACAGTTACACGAGAAGCAATCTGAGCGGTCCGTCGACCGGAGACGTGTTTCCCA
Source organism: Patagioenas fasciata (assembly GCF_037038585.1). Lineage (NCBI taxonomy): Eukaryota > Metazoa > Chordata > Aves > Columbiformes > Columbidae > Patagioenas > Patagioenas fasciata. The sequence goes on from NW_027288602.1 coordinate 88,985, forward strand.
AGAGGTCGTTTAGCGAGTGAACAGCAGTGTGCGCGACTTTCAGGAGTGTGCCTGGAAAGTGCCAGAATCACCAGGAGCATCTGTGCAAAAGCTGCTGCCTCTGTGACCGCATTGAGGCACGTTCGCGTGTCTGCGAGTATATAGACGGCTCTTTCGCGTTCACTCCGAGGGAAACGGTCCGCTATTGCTTCTGTGCGCACAGACGCGATTCCCTTGTCTCTTGCGAACACAGGGAACTCTGTGCATCCAAATCTACAGGCTAAGGACGCGTCTGCATATGTTTTGGTGAACAATCGAGTGTGCGTGTTCTGACAGCTGCCTCTATGCAGACGTCTCCACAGAGCCACTTCTGAATGCCCCGCAGCCCAGGACTGAATGGATACACTAACAAGTGCACCGGTGTGAGCAACCACATATGCAGAAGGACGTCTTTCATCTCACAGAAGCGCGAACGTCTTGGCGTTCAAGCACATGGCAGAAACAAGGTGTGAACAGATGAGCTGCTGCTATTTTCTCCGTTCGGCATGCTTCGTTGTAGCTCTCTTGCCGGTCGCCGGCTTAGCGGCTTGCTTTGCGCGACTAGCTCTGGGGAGAGAAGGAGATAGCGCCGGAAACCTCGCCTTTTGCCTTCTTCGGCGCTGGAACCTGGTTGCTGCGCCTTCTCTTTGTCCATGTGCACACACACGATTCCTCAGCGAAAACCATGCAGAAACCTTTCCACGAGCACCCAGGGATGTGCACCCAGCACCACGTGCACGCACACGCAGCTAGAGAAAAGCACCTACCTTTTCACACACTGATGCCTAAGCAAACGCGTGGCCACACACACGCACACATCCGCAAGCGCGCCTACTCCCATCTATTGAGGGAAAGACGGACGAGCTCTTTGGTTGCTCTTCACAGGCTTGTCCCTGATCTATAGCTGAGGGCAAACACTTGTGTGCTTGTGGGAGAGCCTGTGTCTTTCCTGGAAGCGTTTGGGAGTTTTGCTCAGACGCGTGTTTCCTCAAGTTCAAGAATCAAGATCTAGGATACCTGCAGACAGGTGCCTGTTTGTGTGGAGACAGTCTGTTTGAAACTGTGTTCCTCAGCGCCCGCTCTTTCTCCCCGTCGCTCCACACGCCTGGGAGTCCCTTTCTTTCTCTCCACAAGCACGTGTGTTGACTTCGTCGCACATGTGCATCTGCACAAGCGTTGAGCTCAGCAGAGCGTGTCTCTTGACACTTGATGTGCGTTGGCTGTGTCTGCCTGCTCCAGTGAAGAGAGAAACGGGAAATCATCTTGGTAGAGGCAACAAAGCAAAAGCGAGGCAGGATTGACATCTGCTCAACAGAGACGGATTCCCTGCGCTGACACAGTTCACAGTTACACGAGAAGCAATCTGAGCGGTCCGTCGACCGGAGACGTGTTTCCCAAGAGGTCGTTTAGCGAGTGAACAGCAGTGTGCGCGACTTTCAGGAGTGTGCCTGGAAAGTGCCAGAATCACCAGGAGCATCTGTGCAAAAGCTGCTGCCTCTGTGACCGCATTGAGGCACGTTCGCGTGTCTGCGAGTATATAGACGGCTCTTTCGCGTTCACTCCGAGGGAAACGGTCCGCTATTGCTTCTGTGCGCACAGACGCGATTCCCTTGTCTCTTGCGAACACAGGGAACTCTGTGCATCCAAATCTACAGGCTAAGGACGCGTCTGCATATGTTTTGGTGAACAATCGAGTGTGCGTGTTCTGACAGCTGCCTCTATGCAGACGTCTCCACAGAGCCACTTCTGAATGCCCCGCAGCCCAGGACTGAATGGATACACTAACAAGTGCACCGGTGTGAGCAACCACATATGCAGAAGGACGTCTTTCATCTCACAGAAGCGCGAACGTCTTGGCGTTCAAGCACATGGCAGAAACAAGGTGTGAACAGATGAGCTGCTGCTATTTTCTCCGTTCGGCATGCTTCGTTGTAGCTCTCTTGCCGGTCGCCGGCTTAGCGGCTTGCTTTGCGCGACTAGCTCTGGGGAGAGAAGGAGATAGCGCCGGAAACCTCGCCTTTTGCCTTCTTCGGCGCTGGAACCTGGTTGCTGCGCCTTCTCTTTGTCCATGTGCACACACACGATTCCTCAGCGAAAACCATGCAGAAACCTTTCCACGAGCACCCAGGGATGTGCACCCAGCACCACGTGCACGCACACGCAGCTAGAGAAAAGCACCTACCTTTTCACACACTGATGCCTAAGCAAACGCGTGGCCACACACACGCACACATCCGCAAGCGCGCCTACTCCCATCTATTGAGGGAAAGACGGACGAGCTCTTTGGTTGCTCTTCACAGGCTTGTCCCTGATCTATAGCTGAGGGCAAACACTTGTGTGCTTGTGGGAGAGCCTGTGTCTTTCCTGGAAGCGTTTGGGAGTTTTGCTCAGACGCGTGTTTCCTCAAGTTCAAGAATCAAGATCTAGGATACCTGCAGACAGGTGCCTGTTTGTGTGGAGACAGTCTGTTTGAAACTGTGTTCCTCAGCGCCCGCTCTTTCTCCCCGTCGCTCCACACGCCTGGGAGTCCCTTTCTTTCTCTCCACAAGCACGTGTGTTGACTTCGTCGCACATGTGCATCTGCACAAGCGTTGAGCTCAGCAGAGCGTGTCTCTTGACACTTGATGTGCGTTGGCTGTGTCTGCCTGCTCCAGTGAAGAGAGAAACGGGAAATCATCTTGGTAGAGGCAACAAAGCAAAAGCGAGGCAGGATTGACATCTGCTCAACAGAGACGGATTCCCTGCGCTGACACAGTTCACAGTTACACGAGAAGCAATCTGAGCGGTCCGTCGACCGGAGACGTGTTTCCCAAGAGGTCGTTTAGCGAGTGAACAGCAGTGTGCGCGACTTTCAGGAGTGTGCCTGGAAAGTGCCAGAATCACCAGGAGCATCTGTGCAAAAGCTGCTGCCTCTGTGACCGCATTGAGGCACGTTCGCGTGTCTGCGAGTATATAGACGGCTCTTTCGCGTTCACTCCGAGGGAAACGGTCCGCTATTGCTTCTGTGCGCACAGACGCGATTCCCTTGTCTCTTGCGAACACAGGGAACTCTGTGCATCCAAATCTACAGGCTAAGGACGCGTCTGCATATGTTTTGGTGAACAATCGAGTGTGCGTGTTCTGACAGCTGCCTCTATGCAGACGTCTCCACAGAGCCACTTCTGAATGCCCCGCAGCCCAGGACTGAATGGATACACTAACAAGTGCACCGGTGTGAGCAACCACATATGCAGAAGGACGTCTTTCATCTCACAGAAGCGCGAACGTCTTGGCGTTCAAGCACATGGCAGAAACAAGGTGTGAACAGATGAGCTGCTGCTATTTTCTCCGTTCGGCATGCTTCGTTGTAGCTCTCTTGCCGGTCGCCGGCTTAGCGGCTTGCTTTGCGCGACTAGCTCTGGGGAGAGAAGGAGATAGCGCCGGAAACCTCGCCTTTTGCCTTCTTCGGCGCTGGAACCTGGTTGCTGCGCCTTCTCTTTGTCCATGTGCACACACACGATTCCTCAGCGAAAACCATGCAGAAACCTTTCCACGAGCACCCAGGGATGTGCACCCAGCACCACGTGCACGCACACGCAGCTAGAGAAAAGCACCTACCTTTTCACACACTGATGCCTAAGCAAACGTGTGGCCACACACACGCACACATCCGCAAGCGCGCCTACTCCCATCTACTGAGGGAAAGACGGACGAGCTCTTTGGTTGCTCTTCACAGGCTTGTCCCTGATCTATAGCTGAGGGCAAACACTTGTGTGCTTGTGGGAGAGCCTGTGTCTTTCCTGGAAGCGTTTGGGAGTTTTGCTCAGACGCGTGTTTCCTCAAGTTCAAGAATCAAGATCTAGGATACCTGCAGACAGGTGCCTGTTTGTGTGGAGACAGTCTGTTTGAAACTGTGTTCCTCAGCGCCCGCTCTTTCTCCCCGTCGCTCCACACGCCTGGGAGTCCCTTTCTTTCTCTCCACAAGCACGTGTGTTGACTTCGTCGCACATGTGCATCTGCACAAGCGTTGAGCTCAGCAGAGCGTGTCTCTTGACACTTGATGTGCGTTGGCTGTGTCTGCCTGCTCCAGTGAAGAGAGAAACGGGAAATCATCTTGGTAGAGGCAACAAAGCAAAAGCGAGGCAGGATTGACATCTGCTCAACAGAGACGGATTCCCTGCGCTGACACAGTTCACAGTTACACGAGAAGCAATCTGAGCGGTCCGTCGACCGGAGACGTGTTTCCCAAGAGGTCGTTTAGCGAGTGAACAGCAGTGTGCGCGACTTTCAGGAGTGTGCCTGGAAAGTGCCAGAATCACCAGGAGCATCTGTGCAAAAGCTGCTGCCTCTGTGACCGCATTGAGGCACGTTCGCGTGTCTGCGAGTATATAGACGGCTCTTTCGCGTTCACTCCGAGGGAAACGGTCCGCTATTGCTTCTGTGCGCACAGACGCGATTCCCTTGTCTCTTGCGAACACAGGGAACTCTGTGCATCCAAATCTACAGGCTAAGGACGCGTCTGCATATGTTTTGGTGAACAATCGAGTGTGCGTGTTCTGACAGCTGCCTCTATGCAGACGTCTCCACAGAGCCACTTCTGAATGCCCCGCAGCCCAGGACTGAATGGATACACTAACAAGTGCACCGGTGTGAGCAACCACATATGCAGAAGGACGTCTTTCATCTCACAGAAGCGCGAACGTCTTGGCGTTCAAGCACATGGCAGAAACAAGGTGTGAACAGATGAGCTGCTGCTATTTTCTCCGTTCGGCATGCTTCGTTGTAGCTCTCTTGCCGGTCGCCGGCTTAGCGGCTTGCTTTGCGCGACTAGCTCTGGGGAGAGAAGGAGATAGCGCCGGAAACCTCGCCTTTTGCCTTCTTCGGCGCTGGAACCTGGTTGCTGCGCCTTCTCTTTGTCCATGTGCACACACACGATTCCTCAGCGAAAACCATGCAGAAACCTTTCCACGAGCACCCAGGGATGTGCACCCAGCACCACGTGCACGCACACGCAGCTAGAGAAAAGCACCTACCTTTTCACACACTGATGCCTAAGCAAACGCGTGGCCACACACACGCACACATCCGCAAGCGCGCCTACTCCCATCTACTGAGGGAAAGACGGACGAGCTCTTTGGTTGCTCTTCACAGGCTTGTCCCTGATCTATAGCTGAGGGCAAACACTTGTGTGCTTGTGGGAGAGCCTGTGTCTTTCCTGGAAGCGTTTGGGAGTTTTGCTCAGACGCGTGTTTCCTCAAGTTCAAGAATCAAGATCTAGGATACCTGCAGACAGGTGCCTGTTTGTGTGGAGACAGTCTGTTTGAAACTGTGTTCCTCAGCGCCCGCTCTTTCTCCCCGTCGCTCCACACGCCTGGGAGTCCCTTTCTTTCTCTCCACAAGCACGTGTGTTGACTTCGTCGCACATGTGCATCTGCACAAGCGTTGAGCTCAGCAGAGCGTGTCTCTTGACACTTGATGTGCGTTGGCTGTGTCTGCCTGCTCCAGTGAAGAGAGAAACGGGAAATCATCTTGGTAGAGGCAACAAAGCAAAGGCGAGGCAGGATTGACATCTGCTCAACAGAGACGGATTCCCTGCGCTGACACAGTTCACAGTTACACGAGAAGCAATCTGAGCGGTCCGTCGACCGGAGACGTGTTTCCCAAGAGGTCGTTTAGCGAGTGAACAGCAGTGTGCGCGACTTTCAGGAGTGTGCCTGGAAAGTGCCAGAATCACCAGGAGCATCTGTGCAAAAGCTGCTGCCTCTGTGACCGCATTGAGGCACGTTCGCGTGTCTGCGAGTATATAGACGGCTCTTTCGCGTTCACTCCGAGGGAAACGGTCCGCTATTGCTTCTGTGCGCACAGACGCGATTCCCTTGTCTCTTGCGAACACAGGGAACTCTGTGCATCCAAATCTACAGGCTAAGGACGCGTCTGCATATGTTTTGGTGAACAATCGAGTGTGCGTGTTCTGACAGCTGCCTCTATGCAGACGTCTCCACAGAGCCACTTCTGAATGCCCCGCAGCCCAGGACTGAATGGATACACTAACAAGTGCACCGGTGTGAGCAACCACATATGCAGAAGGACGTCTTTCATCTCACAGAAGCGCGAACGTCTTGGCGTTCAAGCACATGGCAGAAACAAGGTGTGAACAGATGAGCTGCTGCTATTTTCTCCGTTCGGCATGCTTCGTTGTAGCTCTCTTGCCGGTCGCCGGCTTAGCGGCTTGCTTTGCGCGACTAGCTCTGGGGAGAGAAGGAGATAGCGCCGGAAACCTCGCCTTTTGCCTTCTTCGGCGCTGGAACCTGGTTGCTGCGCCTTCTCTTTGTCCATGTGCACACACACGATTCCTCAGCGAAAACCATGCAGAAACCTTTCCACGAGCACCCAGGGATGTGCACCCAGCACCACGTGCACGCACACGCAGCTAGAGAAAAGCACCTACCTTTTCACACACTGATGCCTAAGCAAACGCGTGGCCACACACACGCACACATCCGCAAGCGCGCCTACTCCCATCTATTGAGGGAAAGACGGACGAGCTCTTTGGTTGCTCTTCACAGGCTTGTCCCTGATCTATAGCTGAGGGCAAACACTTGTGTGCTTGTGGGAGAGCCTGTGTCTTTCCTGGAAGCGTTTGGGAGTTTTGCTCAGACGCGTGTTTCCTCAAGTTCAAGAATCAAGATCTAGGATACCTGCAGACAGGTGCCTGTTTGTGTGGAGACAGTCTGTTTGAAACTGTGTTCCTCAGCGCCCGCTCTTTCTCCCCGTCGCTCCACACGCCTGGGAGTCCCTTTCTTTCTCTCCACAAGCACGTGTGTTGACTTCGTCGCACATGTGCATCTGCACAAGCGTTGAGCTCAGCAGAGCGTGTCTCTTGACACTTGATGTGCGTTGGCTGTGTCTGCCTGCTCCAGTGAAGAGAGAAACGGGAAATCATCTTGGTAGAGGCAAGAAAGCAAAGGCGAGGCAGGATTGACATCTGCTCAACAGAGACGGATTCCCTGCGCTGACACAGTTCACAGTTACACGAGAAGCAATCTGAGCGGTCCGTCGACCGGAGACGTGTTTCCCAAGAGGTCGTTTAGCGAGTGAACAGCAGTGTGCGCGACTTTCAGGAGTGTGCCTGGAAAGTGCCAGAATCACCAGGAGCATCTGTGCAAAAGCTGCTGCCTCTGTGACCGCATTGAGGCACGTTCGCGTGTCTGCGAGTATATAGACGGCTCTTTCGCGTTCACTCCGAGGGAAACGGTCCGCTATTGCTTCTGTGCGCACAGACGCGATTCCCTTGTCTCTTGCGAACACAGGGAACTCTGTGCATCCAAATCTACAGGCTAAGGACGCGTCTGCATATGTTTTGGTGAACAATCGAGTGTGCGTGTTCTGACAGCTGCCTCTATGCAGACGTCTCCACAGAGCCACTTCTGAATGCCCCGCAGCCCAGGACTGAATGGATACACTAACAAGTGCACCGGTGTGAGCAACCACATATGCAGAAGGACGTCTTTCATCTCACAGAAGCGCGAACGTCTTGGCGTTCAAGCACATGGCAGAAACAAGGTGTGAACAGATGAGCTGCTGCTATTTTCTCCGTTCGGCATGCTTCGTTGTAGCTCTCTTGCCGGTCGCCGGCTTAGCGGCTTGCTTTGCGCGACTAGCTCTGGGGAGAGAAGGAGATAGCGCCGGAAACCTCGCCTTTTGCCTTCTTCGGCGCTGGAACCTGGTTGCTGCGCCTTCTCTTTGTCCATGTGCACACACACGATTCCTCAGCGAAAACCATGCAGAAACCTTTCCACGAGCACCCAGGGATGTGCACCCAGCACCACGTGCACGCACACGCAGCTAGAGAAAAGCACCTACCTTTTCACACTCTGATGCCTAAGCAAACGCGTGGCCACACACACGCACACATCCGCAAGCGCGCCTACTCCCATCTATTGAGGGAAAGACGGACGAGCTCTTTGGTTGCTCTTCACAGGCTTGTCCCTGATCTATAGCTGAGGGCAAACACTTGTGTGCTTGTGGGAGAGCCTGTGTCTTTCCTGGAAGCGTTTGGGAGTTTTGCTCAGACGCGTGTTTCCTCAAGTTCAAGAATCAAGATCTAGGATACCTGCAGACAGGTGCCTGTTTGTGTGGAGACAGTCTGTTTGAAACTGTGTTCCTCAGCGCCCGCTCTTTCTCCCCGTCGCTCCACACGCCTGGGAGTCCCTTTCTTTCTCTCCACAAGCACGTGTGTTGACTTCGTCGCACATGTGCATCTGCACAAGCGTTGAGCTCAGCAGAGCGTGTCTCTTGACACTTGATGTGCGTTGGCTGTGTCTGCCTGCTCCAGTGAAGAGAGAAACGGGAAATCATCTTGGTAGAGGCAACAAAGCAAAAGCGAGGCAGGATCGACATCTGCTCAACAGAGACGGATTCCCTGCGCTGACACAGTTCACAGTTACACGAGAAGCAATCTGAGCGGTCCGTCGACCGGAGACGTGTTTCCCAAGAGGTCGTTTAGCGAGTGAACAGCAGTGTGCGCGACTTTCAGGAGTGTGCCTGGAAAGTGCCAGAATCACCAGGAGCATCTGTGCAAAAGCTGCTGCCTCTGTGACCGCATTGAGGCACGTTCGCGTGTCTGCGAGTATATAGACGGCTCTTTCGCGTTCACTCCGAGGGAAACGGTCCGCTATTGCTTCTGTGCGCACAGACGCGATTCCCTTGTCTCTTGCGAACACAGGGAACTCTGTGCATCCAAATCTACAGGCTAAGGACGCGTCTGCATATGTTTTGGTGAACAATCGAGTGTGCGTGTTCTGACAGCTGCCTCTATGCAGACGTCTCCACAGAGCCACTTCTGAATGCCCCGCAGCCCAGGACTGAATGGATACACTAACAAGTGCACCGGTGTGAGCAACCACATATGCAGAAGGACGTCTTTCATCTCACAGAAGCGCGAACGTCTTGGCGTTCAAGCACATGGCAGAAACAAGGTGTGAACAGATGAGCTGCTGCTATTTTCTCCGTTCGGCATGCTTCGTTGTAGCTCTCTTGCCGGTCGCCGGCTTAGCGGCTTGCTTTGCGCGACTAGCTCTGGGGAGAGAAGGAGATAGCGCCGGAAACCTCGCCTTTTGCCTTCTTCGGCGCTGGAACCTGGTTGCTGCGCCTTCTCTTTGTCCATGTGCACACACACGATTCCTCAGCGAAAACCATGCAGAAACCTTTCCACGAGCACCCAGGGATGTGCACCCAGCACCACGTGCACGCACACGCAGCTAGAGAAAAGCACCTACCTTTTCACACACTGATGCCTAAGCAAACGCGTGGCCACACACACGCACACATCCGCAAGCGCGCCTACTCCCATCTATTGAGGGAAAGACGGACGAGCTCTTTGGTTGCTCTTCACAGGCTTGTCCCTGATCTATAGCTGAGGGCAAACACTTGTGTGCTTGTGGGAGAGCCTGTGTCTTTCCTGGAAGCGTTTGGGAGTTTTGCTCAGACGCGTGTTTCCTCAAGTTCAAGAATCAAGATCTAGGATACCTGCAGACAGGTGCCTGTTTGTGTGGAGACAGTCTGTTTGAAACTGTGTTCCTCAGCGCCCGCTCTTTCTCCCCGTCGCTCCACACGCCTGGGAGTCCCTTTCTTTCTCTCCACAAGCACGTGTGTTGACTTCGTCGCACATGTGCATCTGCACAAGCGTTGAGCTCAGCAGAGCGTGTCTCTTGACACTTGATGTGCGTTGGCTGTGTCTGCCTGCTCCAGTGAAGAGAGAAACGGGAAATCATCTTGGTAGAGGCAACAAAGCAAAAGCGAGGCAGGATTGACATCTGCTCAACAGAGACGGATTCCCTGCGCTGACACAGTTCACAGTTACACGAGAAGCAATCTGAGCGGTCCGTCGACCGGAGACGTGTTTCCCAAGAGGTCGTTTAGCGAGTGAACAGCAGTGTGCGCGACTTTCAGGAGTGTGCCTGGAAAGTGCCAGAATCACCAGGAGCATCTGTGCAAAAGCTGCTGCCTCTGTGACCGCATTGAGGCACGTTCGCGTGTCTGCGAGTATATAGACGGCTCTTTCGCGTTCACTCCGAGGGAAACGGTCCGCTATTGCTTCTGTGCGCACAGACGCGATTCCCTTGTCTCTTGCGAACACAGGGAACTCTGTGCATCCAAATCTACAGGCTAAGGACGCGTCTGCATATGTTTTGGTGAACAATCGAGTGTGCGTGTTCTGACAGCTGCCTCTATGCAGACGTCTCCACAGAGCCACTTCTGAATGCCCCGCAGCCCAGGACTGAATGGATACACTAACAAGTGCACCGGTGTGAGCAACCACATATGCAGAAGGACGTCTTTCATCTCACAGAAGCGCGAACGTCTTGGCGTTCAAGCACATGGCAGAAACAAGGTGTGAACAGATGAGCTGCTGCTATTTTCTCCGTTCGGCATGCTTCGTTGTAGCTCTCTTGCCGGTCGCCGGCTTAGCGGCTTGCTTTGCGCGACTAGCTCTGGGGAGAGAAGGAGATAGCGCCGGAAACCTCGCCTTTTGCCTTCTTCGGCGCTGGAACCTGGTTGCTGCGCCTTCTCTTTGTCCATGTGCACACACACGATTCCTCAGCGAAAACCATGCAGAAACCTTTCCACGAGCACCCAGGGATGTGCACCCAGCACCACGTGCACGCACACGCAGCTAGAGAAAAGCACCTACCTTTTCACACACTGATGCCTAAGCAAACGCGTGGCCACACACACGCACACATCCGCAAGCGCGCCTACTCCCATCTATTGAGGGAAAGACGGACGAGCTCTTTGGTTGCTCTTCACAGGCTTGTCCCTGATCTATAGCTGAGGGCAAACACTTGTGTGCTTGTGGGAGAGCCTGTGTCTTTCCTGGAAGCGTTTGGGAGTTTTGCTCAGACGCGTGTTTCCTCAAGTTCAAGAATCAAGATCTAGGATACCTGCAGACAGGTGCCTGTTTGTGTGGAGACAGTCTGTTTGAAACTGTGTTCCTCAGCGCCCGCTCTTTCTCCCCGTCGCTCCACACGCCTGGGAGTCCCTTTCTTTCTCTCCACAAGCACGTGTGTTGACTTCGTCGCACATGTGCATCTGCACAAGCGTTGAGCTCAGCAGAGCGTGTCTCTTGACACTTGATGTGCGTTGGCTGTGTCTGCCTGCTCCAGTGAAGAGAGAAACGGGAAATCATCTTGGTAGAGGCAACAAAGCAAAAGCGAGGCAGGATTGACATCTGCTCAACAGAGACGGATTCCCTGCGCTGACACAGTTCACAGTTACACGAGAAGCAATCTGAGCGGTCCGTCGACCGGAGACGTGTTTCCCAAGAGGTCGTTTAGCGAGTGAACAGCAGTGTGCGCGACTTTCAGGAGTGTGCCTGGAAAGTGCCAGAATCACCAGGAGCATCTGTGCAAAAGCTGCTGCCTCTGTGACCGCATTGAGGCACGTTCGCGTGTCTGCGAGTATATAGACGGCTCTTTCGCGTTCACTCCGAGGGAAACGGTCCGCTATTGCTTCTGTGCGCACAGACGCGATTCCCTTGTCTCTTGCGAACACAGGGAACTCTGTGCATCCAAATCTACAGGCTAAGGACGCGTCTGCATATGTTTTGGTGAACAATCGAGTGTGCGTGTTCTGACAGCTGCCTCTATGCAGACGTCTCCACAGAGCCACTTCTGAATGCCCCGCAGCCCAGGACTGAATGGATACACTAACAAGTGCACCGGTGTGAGCAACCACATATGCAGAAGGACGTCTTTCATCTCACAGAAGCGCGAACGTCTTGGCGTTCAAGCACATGGCAGAAACAAGGTGTGAACAGATGAGCTGCTGCTATTTTCTCCGTTCGGCATGCTTCGTTGTAGCTCTCTTGCCGGTCGCCGGCTTAGCGGCTTGCTTTGCGCGACTAGCTCTGGGGAGAGAAGGAGATAGCGCCGGAAACCTCGCCTTTTGCCTTCTTCGGCGCTGGAACCTGGTTGCTGCGCCTTCTCTTTGTCCATGTGCACACACACGATTCCTCAGCGAAAACCATGCAGAAACCTTTCCACGAGCACCCAGGGATGTGCACCCAGCACCACGTGCACGCACACGCAGCTAGAGAAAAGCACCTACCTTTTCACACACTGATGCCTAAGCAAACGCGTGGCCACACACACGCACACATCCGCAAGCGCGCCTACTCCCATCTATTGAGGGAAAGACGGACGAGCTCTTTGGTTGCTCTTCACAGGCTTGTCCCTGATCTATAGCTGAGGGCAAACACTTGTGTGCTTGTGGGAGAGCCTGTGTCTTTCCTGGAAGCGTTTGGGAGTTTTGCTCAGACGCGTGTTTCCTCAAGTTCAAGAATCAAGATCTAGGATACCTGCAGACAGGTGCCTGTTTGTGTGGAGACAGTCTGTTTGAAACTGTGTTCCTCAGCGCCCGCTCTTTCTCCCCGTCGCTCCACACGCCTGGGAGTCCCTTTCTTTCTCTCCACAAGCACGTGTGTTGACTTCGTCGCACATGTGCATCTGCACAAGCGTTGAGCTCAGCAGAGCGTGTCTCTTGACACTTGATGTGCGTTGGCTGTGTCTGCCTGCTCCAGTGAAGAGAGAAACGGGAAATCATCTTGGTAGAGGCAACAAAGCAAAAGCGAGGCAGGATTGACATCTGCTCAACAGAGACGGATTCCCTGCGCTGACACAGTTCACAGTTACACGAGAAGCAATCTGAGCGGTCCGTCGACCGGAGACGTGTTTCCCAAGAGGTCGTTTAGCGAGTGAACAGCAGTGTGCGCGACTTTCAGGAGTGTGCCTGGAAAGTGCCAGAATCACCAGGAGCATCTGTGCAAAAGCTGCTGCCTCTGTGACCGCATTGAGGCACGTTCGCGTGTCTGCGAGTATATAGACGGCTCTTTCGCGTTCACTCCGAGGGAAACGGTCCGCTATTGCTTCTGTGCGCACAGACGCGATTCCCTTGTCTCTTGCGAACACAGGGAACTCTGTGCATCCAAATCTACAGGCTAAGGACGCGTCTGCATATGTTTTGGTGAACAATCGAGTGTGCGTGTTCTGACAGCTGCCTCTATGCAGACGTCTCCACAGAGCCACTTCTGAATGCCCCGCAGCCCAGGACTGAATGGATACACTAACAAGTGCACCGGTGTGAGCAACCACATATGCAGAAGGACGTCTTTCATCTCACAGAAGCGCGAACGTCTTGGCGTTCAAGCACATGGCAGAAACAAGGTGTGAACAGATGAGCTGCTGCTATTTTCTCCGTTCGGCATGCTTCGTTGTAGCTCTCTTGCCGGTCGCCGGCTTAGCGGCTTGCTTTGCGCGACTAGCTCTGGGGAGAGAAGGAGATAGCGCCGGAAACCTCGCCTTTTGCCTTCTTCGGCGCTGGAACCTGGTTGCTGCGCCTTCTCTTTGTCCATGTGCACACACACGATTCCTCAGCGAAAACCATGCAGAAACCTTTCCACGAGCACCCAGGGATGTGCACCCAGCACCACGTGCACGCACACGCAGCTAGAGAAAAGCACCTACCTTTTCACACACTGATGCCTAAGCAAACGCGTGGCCACACACACGCACACATCCGCAAGCGCGCCTACTCCCATCTATTGAGGGAAAGACGGACGAGCTCTTTGGTTGCTCTTCACAGGCTTGTCCCTGATCTATAGCTGAGGGCAAACACTTGTGTGCTTGTGGGAGAGCCTGTGTCTTTCCTGGAAGCGTTTGGGAGTTTTGCTCAGACGCGTGTTTCCTCAAGTTCAAGAATCAAGATCTAGGATACCTGCAGACAGGTGCCTGTTTGTGTGGAGACAGTCTGTTTGAAACTGTGTTCCTCAGCGCCCGCTCTTTCTCCCCGTCGCTCCACACGCCTGGGAGTCCCTTTCTTTCTCTCCACAAGCACGTGTGTTGACTTCGTCGCACATGTGCATCTGCACAAGCGTTGAGCTCAGCAGAGCGTGTCTCTTGACACTTGATGTGCGTTGGCTGTGTCTGCCTGCTCCAGTGAAGAGAGAAACGGGAAATCATCTTGGTAGAGGCAACAAAGCAAAAGCGAGGCAGGATTGACATCTGCTCAACAGAGACGGATTCCCTGCGCTGACACAGTTCACAGTTACACGAGAAGCAATCTGAGCGGTCCGTCGACCGGAGACGTGTTTCCCAAGAGGTCGTTTAGCGAGTGAACAGCAGTGTGCGCGACTTTCAGGAGTGTGCCTGGAAAGTGCCAGAATCACCAGGAGCATCTGTGCAAAAGCTGCTGCCTCTGTGACCGCATTGAGGCACGTTCGCGTGTCTGCGAGTATATAGACGGCTCTTTCGCGTTCACTCCGAGGGAAACGGTCCGCTATTGCTTCTGTGCGCACAGACGCGATTCCCTTGTCTCTTGCGAACACAGGGAACTCTGTGCATCCAAATCTACAGGCTAAGGACGCGTCTGCATATGTTTTGGTGAACAATCGAGTGTGCGTGTTCTGACAGCTGCCTCTATGCAGACGTCTCCACAGAGCCACTTCTGAATGCCCCGCAGCCCAGGACTGAATGGATACACTAACAAGTGCACCGGTGTGAGCAACCACATATGCAGAAGGACGTCTTTCATCTCACAGAAGCGCGAACGTCTTGGCGTTCAAGCACATGGCAGAAACAAGGTGTGAACAGATGAGCTGCTGCTATTTTCTCCGTTCGGCATGCTTCGTTGTAGCTCTCTTGCCGGTCGCCGGCTTAGCGGCTTGCTTTGCGCGACTAGCTCTGGGGAGAGAAGGAGATAGCGCCGGAAACCTCGCCTTTTGCCTTCTTCGGCGCTGGAACCTGGTTGCTGCGCCTTCTCTTTGTCCATGTGCACACACACGACTCCTCAGCGAAAACCATGCAGAAACCTTTCCACGAGCACCCAGGGATGTGCACCCAGCACCACGTGCACGCACACGCAGCTAGAGAAAAGCACCTACCTTTTCACACACTGATGCCTAAGCAAACGCGTGGCCACACACACGCACACATCCGCAAGCGCGCCTACTCCCATCTATTGAGGGAAAGACGGACGAGCTCTTTGGTTGCTCTTCACAGGCTTGTCCCTGATCTATAGCTGAGGGCAAACACTTGTGTGCTTGTGGGAGAGCCTGTGTCTTTCCTGGAAGCGTTTGGGAGTTTTGCTCAGACGCGTGTTTCCTCAAGTTCAAGAATCAAGATCTAGGATACCTGCAGACAGGTGCCTGTTTGTGTGGAGACAGTCTGTTTGAAACTGTGTTCCTCAGCGCCCGCTCTTTCTCCCCGTCGCTCCACACGCCTGGGAGTCCCTTTCTTTCTCTCCACAAGCACGTGTGTTGACTTCGTCGCACATGTGCATCTGCACAAGCGTTGAGCTCAGCAGAGCGTGTCTCTTGACACTTGATGTGCGTTGGCTGTGTCTGCCTGCTCCAGTGAAGAGAGAAACGGGAAATCATCTTGGTAGAGGCAACAAAGCAAAAGCGAGGCAGGATTGACATCTGCTCAACAGAGACGGATTCCCTGCGCTGACACAGTTCACAGTTACACGAGAAGCAATCTGAGCGGTCCGTCGACCGGAGACGTGTTTCCCAAGAGGTCGTTTAGCGAGTGAACAGCAGTGTGCGCGACTTTCAGGAGTGTGCCTGGAAAGTGCCAGAATCACCAGGAGCATCTGTGCAAAAGCTGCTGCCTCTGTGACCGCATTGAGGCACGTTCGCGTGTCTGCGAGTATATAGACGGCTCTTTCGCGTTCACTCCGAGGGAAACGGTCCGCTATTGCTTCTGTGCGCACAGACGCGATTCCCTTGTCTCTTGCGAACACAGGGAACTCTGTGCATCCAAATCTACAGGCTAAGGACGCGTCTGCATATGTTTTGGTGAACAATCGAGTGTGCGTGTTCTGACAGCTGCCTCTATGCAGACGTCTCCACAGAGCCACTTCTGAATGCCCCGCAGCCCAGGACTGAATGGATACACTAACAAGTGCACCGGTGTGAGCAACCACATATGCAGAAGGACGTCTTTCATCTCACAGAAGCGCGAACGTCTTGGCGTTCAAGCACATGGCAGAAACAAGGTGTGAACAGATGAGCTGCTGCTATTTTCTCCGTTCGGCATGCTTCGTTGTAGCTCTCTTGCCGGTCGCCGGCTTAGCGGCTTGCTTTGCGCGACTAGCTCTGGGGAGAGAAGGAGATAGCGCCGGAAACCTCGCCTTTTGCCTTCTTCGGCGCTGGAACCTGGTTGCTGCGCCTTCTCTTTGTCCATGTGCACACACACGATTCCTCAGCGAAAACCATGCAGAAACCTTTCCACGAGCACCCAGGGATGTGCACCCAGCACCACGTGCACGCACACGCAGCTAGAGAAAAGCACCTACCTTTTCACACACTGATGCCTAAGCAAACGCGTGGCCACACACACGCACACATCCGCAAGCGCGCCTACTCCCATCTACTGAGGGAAAGACGGACGAGCTCTTTGGTTGCTCTTCACAGGCTTGTCCCTGATCTATAGCTGAGGGCAAACACTTGTGTGCTTGTGGGAGAGCCTGTGTCTTTCCTGGAAGCGTTTGGGAGTTTTGCTCAGACGCGTGTTTCCTCAAGTTCAAGAATCAAGATCTAGGATACCTGCAGACAGGTGCCTGTTTGTGTGGAGACAGTCTGTTTGAAACTGTGTTCCTCAGCGCCCGCTCTTTCTCCCCGTCGCTCCACACGCCTGGGAGTCCCTTTCTTTCTCTCCACAAGCACGTGTGTTGACTTCGTCGCACATGTGCATCTGCACAAGCGTTGAGCTCAGCAGAGCGTGTCTCTTGACACTTGATGTGCGTTGGCTGTGTCTGCCTGCTCCAGTGAAGAGAGAAACGGGAAATCATCTTGGTAGAGGCAACAAAGCAAAAGCGAGGCAGGATTGACATCTGCTCAACAGAGACGGATTCCCTGCGCTGACACAGTTCACAGTTACACGAGAAGCAATCTGAGCGGTCCGTCGACCGGAGACGTGTTTCCCAAGAGGTCGTTTAGCGAGTGAACAGCAGTGTGCGCGACTTTCAGGAGTGTGCCTGGAAAGTGCCAGAATCACCAGGAGCATCTGTGCAAAAGCTGCTGCCTCTGTGACCGCATTGAGGCACGTTCGCGTGTCTGCGAGTATATAGACGGCTCTTTCGCGTTCACTCCGAGGGAAACGGTCCGCTATTGCTTCTGTGCGCACAGACGCGATTCCCTTGTCTCTTGCGAACACAGGGAACTCTGTGCATCCAAATCTACAGGCTAAGGACGCGTCTGCATATGTTTTGGTGAACAATCGAGTGTGCGTGTTCTGACAGCTGCCTCTATGCAGACGTCTCCACAGAGCCACTTCTGAATGCCCCGCAGCCCAGGACTGAATGGATACACTAACAAGTGCACCGGTGTGAGCAACCACATATGCAGAAGGACGTCTTTCATCTCACAGAAGCGCGAACGTCTTGGCGTTCAAGCACATGGCAGAAACAAGGTGTGAACAGATGAGCTGCTGCTATTTTCTCCGTTCGGCATGCTTCGTTGTAGCTCTCTTGCCGGTCGCCGGCTTAGCGGCTTGCTTTGCGCGACTAGCTCTGGGGAGAGAAGGAGATAGCGCCGGAAACCTCGCCTTTTGCCTTCTTCGGCGCTGGAACCTGGTTGCTGCGCCTTCTCTTTGTCCATGTGCACACACACGATTCCTCAGCGAAAACCATGCAGAAACCTTTCCACGAGCACCCAGGGATGTGCACCCAGCACCACGTGCACGCACACGCAGCTAGAGAAAAGCACCTACCTTTTCACACACTGATGCCTAAGCAAACGCGTGGCCACACACACGCACACATCCGCAAGCGCGCCTACTCCCATCTATTGAGGGAAAGACGGACGAGCTCTTTGGTTGCTCTTCACAGGCTTGTCCCTGATCTATAGCTGAGGGCAAACACTTGTGTGCTTGTGGGAGAGCCTGTGTCTTTCCTGGAAGCGTTTGGGAGTTTTGCTCAGACGCGTGTTTCCTCAAGTTCAAGAATCAAGATCTAGGATACCTGCAGACAGGTGCCTGTTTGTGTGGAGACAGTCTGTTTGAAACTGTGTTCCTCAGCGCCCGCTCTTTCTCCCCGTCGCTCCACACGCCTGGGAGTCCCTTTCTTTCTCTCCACAAGCACGTGTGTTGACTTCGTCGCACATGTGCATCTGCACAAGCGTTGAGCTCAGCAGAGCGTGTCTCTTGACACTTGATGTGCGTTGGCTGTGTCTGCCTGCTCCAGTGAAGAGAGAAACGGGAAATCATCTTGGTAGAGGCAACAAAGCAAAAGCGAGGCAGGATTGACATCTGCTCAACAGAGACGGATTCCCTGCGCTGACACAGTTCACAGTTACACGAGAAGCAATCTGAGCGGTCCGTCGACCGGAGACGTGTTTCCCAAGAGGTCGTTTAGCGAGTGAACAGCAGTGTGCGCGACTTTCAGGAGTGTGCCTGGAAAGTGCCAGAATCACCAGGAGCATCTGTGCAAAAGCTGCTGCCTCTGTGACCGCATTGAGGCACGTTCGCGTGTCTGCGAGTATATAGACGGCTCTTTCGCGTTCACTCCGAGGGAAACGGTCCGCTATTGCTTCTGTGCGCACAGACGCGATTCCCTTGTCTCTTGCGAACACAGGGAACTCTGTGCATCCAAATCTACAGGCTAAGGACGCGTCTGCATATGTTTTGGTGAACAATCGAGTGTGCGTGTTCTGACAGCTGCCTCTATGCAGACGTCTCCACAGAGCCACTTCTGAATGCCCCGCAGCCCAGGACTGAATGGATACACTAACAAGTGCACCGGTGTGAGCAACCACATATGCAGAAGGACGTCTTTCATCTCACAGAAGCGCGAACGTCTTGGCGTTCAAGCACATGGCAGAAACAAGGTGTGAACAGATGAGCTGCTGCTATTTTCTCCGTTCGGCATGCTTCGTTGTAGCTCTCTTGCCGGTCGCCGGCTTAGCGGCTTGCTTTGCGCGACTAGCTCTGGGGAGAGAAGGAGATAGCGCCGGAAACCTCGCCTTTTGCCTTCTTCGGCGCTGGAACCTGGTTGCTGCGCCTTCTCTTTGTCCATGTGCACACACACGATTCCTCAGCGAAAACCATGCAGAAACCTTTCCACGAGCACCCAGGGATGTGCACCCAGCACCACGTGCACGCACACGCAGCTAGAGAAAAGCACCTACCTTTTCACACTCTGATGCCTAAGCAAACGCGTGGCCACACACACGCACACATCCGCAAGCGCGCCTACTCCCATCTATTGAGGGAAAGACGGACGAGCTCTTTGGTTGCTCTTCACAGGCTTGTCCCTGATCTATAGCTGAGGGCAAACACTTGTGTGCTTGTGGGAGAGCCTGTGTCTTTCCTGGAAGCGTTTGGGAGTTTTGCTCAGACGCGTGTTTCCTCAAGTTCAAGAATCAAGATCTAGGATACCTGCAGACAGGTGCCTGTTTGTGTGGAGACAGTCTGTTTGAAACTGTGTTCCTCAGCGCCCGCTCTTTCTCCCCGTCGCTCCACACGCCTGGGAGTCCCTTTCTTTCTCTCCACAAGCACGTGTGTTGACTTCGTCGCACATGTGCATCTGCACAAGCGTTGAGCTCAGTAGAGCGTGTCTCTTGACACTTGATGTGCGTTGGCTGTGTCTGCCTGCTCCAGTGAAGAGAGAAACGGGAAATCATCTTGGTAGAGGCAACAAAGCAAAGGCGAGGCAGGATTGACATCTGCTGAACAGAGACGGATTCCCTGCGCTGACACAGTTCACAGTTACACGAGAAGCAATCTGAGCGGTCCGTCGACCGGAGACGTGTTTCCCAAGAGGTCGTTTAGCGAGTGAACAGCAGTGTGCGCGACTTTCAGGAGTGTGCCTGGAAAGTGCCAGAATCACCAGGAGCATCTGTGCAAAAGCTGCTGCCTCTGTGACCGCATTGAGGCACGTTCGCGTGTCTGCGAGTATATAGACGGCTCTTTCGCGTTCACTCCGAGGGAAACGGTCCGCTATTGCTTCTGTGCGCACAGACGCGATTCCCTTGTCTCTTGCGAACACAGGGAACTCTGTGCATCCAAATCTACAGGCTAAGGACGCGTCTGCATATGTTTTGGTGAACAATCGAGTGTGCGTGTTCTGACAGCTGCCTCTATGCAGACGTCTCCACAGAGCCACTTCTGAATGCCCAGCAGCCCAGGACTGAATGGATACACTAACAAGTGCACCGGTGTGAGCAACCACATATGCAGAAGGACGTCTTTCATCTCACAGAAGCGCGAACGTCTTGGCGTTCAAGCACATGGCAGAAACAAGGTGTGAACAGATGAGCTGCTGCTATTTTCTCCGTTCGGCATGCTTCGTTGTAGCTCTCTTGCCGGTCGCCGGCTTAGCGGCTTGCTTTGCGCGACTAGCTCTGGGGAGAGAAGGAGATAGCGCCGGAAACCTCGCCTTTTGCCTTCTTCGGCGCTGGAACCTGGTTGCTGCGCCTTCTCTTTGTCCATGTGCACACACACGATTCCTCAGCGAAAACCATGCAGAAACCTTTCCACGAGCACCCAGGGATGTGCACCCAGCACCACGTGCACGCACACGCAGCTAGAGAAAAGCACCTACCTTTTCACACACTGATGCCTAAGCAAACGCGTGGCCACACACACGCACACATCCGCAAGCGCGCCTACTCCCATCTATTGAGGGAAAGACGGACGAGCTCTTTGGTTGCTCTTCACAGGCTTGTCCCTGATCTATAGCTGAGGGCAAACACTTGTGTGCTTGTGGGAGAGCCTGTGTCTTTCCTGGAAGCGTTTGGGAGTTTTGCTCAGACGCGTGTTTCCTCAAGTTCAAGAATCAAGATCTAGGATACCTGCAGACAGGTGCCTGTTTGTGTGGAGACAGTCTGTTTGAAACTGTGTTCCTCAGCGCCCGCTCTTTCTCCCCGTCGCTCCACACGCCTGGGAGTCCCTTTCTTTCTCTCCACAAGCACGTGTGTTGACTTCGTCGCACATGTGCATCTGCACAAGCGTTGAGCTCAGCAGAGCGTGTCTCTTGACACTTGATGTGCGTTGGCTGTGTCTGCCTGCTCCAGTGAAGAGAGAAACGGGAAATCATCTTGGTAGAGGCAACAAAGCAAAAGCGAGGCAGGATTGACATCTGCTCAACAGAGACGGATTCCCTGCGCTGACACAGTTCACAGTTACACGAGAAGCAATCTGAGCGGTCCGTCGACCGGAGACGTGTTTCCCAAGAGGTCGTTTAGCGAGTGAACAGCAGTGTGCGCGACTTTCAGGAGTGTGCCTGGAAAGTGCCAGAATCACCAGGAGCATCTGTGCAAAAGCTGCTGCCTCTGTGACCGCATTGAGGCACGTTCGCGTGTCTGCGAGTATATAGACGGCTCTTTCGCGTTCACTCCGAGGGAAACGGTCCGCTATTGCTTCTGTGCGCACAGACGCGATTCCCTTGTCTCTTGCGAACACAGGGAACTCTGTGCATCCAAATCTACAGGCTAAGGACGCGTCTGCATATGTTTTGGTGAACAATCGAGTGTGCGTGTTCTGACAGCTGCCTCTATGCAGACGTCTCCACAGAGCCACTTCTGAATGCCCCGCAGCCCAGGACTGAATGGATACACTAACAAGTGCACCGGTGTGAGCAACCACATATGCAGAAGGACGTCTTTCATCTCACAGAAGCGCGAACGTCTTGGCGTTCAAGCACATGGCAGAAACAAGGTGTGAACAGATGAGCTGCTGCTATTTTCTCCGTTCGGCATGCTTCGTTGTAGCTCTCTTGCCGGTCGCCGGCTTAGCGGCTTGCTTTGCGCGACTAGCTCTGGGGAGAGAAGGAGATAGCGCCGGAAACCTCGCCTTTTGCCTTCTTCGGCGCTGGAACCTGGTTGCTGCGCCTTCTCTTTGTCCATGTGCACACACACGATTCCTCAGCGAAAACCATGCAGAAACCTTTCCACGAGCACCCAGGGATGTGCACCCAGCACCACGTGCACGCACACGCAGCTAGAGAAAAGCACCTACCTTTTCACACTCTGATGCCTAAGCAAACGCGTGGCCACACACACGCACACATCCGCAAGCGCGCCTACTCCCATCTACTGAGGGAAAGACGGACGAGCTCTTTGGTTGCTCTTCACAGGCTTGTCCCTGATCTATAGCTGAGGGCAAACACTTGTGTGCTTGTGGGAGAGCCTGTGTCTTTCCTGGAAGCGTTTGGGAGTTTTGCTCAGACGCGTGTTTCCTCAAGTTCAAGAATCAAGATCTAGGATACCTGCAGACAGGTGCCTGTTTGTGTGGAGACAGTCTGTTTGAAACTGTGTTCCTCAGCGCCCGCTCTTTCTCCCCGTCGCTCCACACGCCTGGGAGTCCCTTTCTTTCTCTCCACAAGCACGTGTGTTGACTTCGTCGCACATGTGCATCTGCACAAGCGTTGAGCTCAGCAGAGCGTGTCTCTTGACACTTGATGTGCGTTGGCTGTGTCTGCCTGCTCCAGTGAAGAGAGAAACGGGAAATCATCTTGGTAGAGGCAACAAAGCAAAAGCGAGGCAGGATCGACATCTGCTCAACAGAGACGGATTCCCTGCGCTGACACAGTTCACAGTTACACGAGAAGCAATCTGAGCGGTCCGTCGACCGGAGACGTGTTTCCCAAGAGGTCGTTTAGCGAGTGAACAGCAGTGTGCGCGACTTTCAGGAGTGTGCCTGGAAAGTGCCAGAATCACCAGGAGCATCTGTGCAAAAGCTGCTGCCTCTGTGACCGCATTGAGGCACGTTCGCGTGTCTGCGAGTATATAGACGGCTCTTTCGCGTTCACTCCGAGGGAAACGGTCCGCTATTGCTTCTGTGCGCACAGACGCGATTCCCTTGTCTCTTGCGAACACAGGGAACTCTGTGCATCCAAATCTACAGGCTAAGGACGCGTCTGCATATGTTTTGGTGAACAATCGAGTGTGCGTGTTCTGACAGCTGCCTCTATGCAGACGTCTCCACAGAGCCACTTCTGAATGCCCCGCAGCCCAGGACTGAATGGATACACTAACAAGTGCACCGGTGTGAGCAACCACATATGCAGAAGGACGTCTTTCATCTCACAGAAGCGCGAACGTCTTGGCGTTCAAGCACATGGCAGAAACAAGGTGTGAACAGATGAGCTGCTGCTATTTTCTCCGTTCGGCATGCTTCGTTGTAGCTCTCTTGCCGGTCGCCGGCTTAGCGGCTTGCTTTGCGCGACTAGCTCTGGGGAGAGAAGGAGATAGCGCCGGAAACCTCGCCTTTTGCCTTCTTCGGCGCTGGAACCTGGTTGCTGCGCCTTCTCTTTGTCCATGTGCACACACACGATTCCTCAGCGAAAACCATGCAGAAACCTTTCCACGAGCACCCAGGGATGTGCACCCAGCACCACGTGCACGCACACGCAGCTAGAGAAAAGCACCTACCTTTTCACACACTGATGCCTAAGCAAACGCGTGGCCACACACACGCACACATCCGCAAGCGCGCCTACTCCCATCTATTGAGGGAAAGACGGACGAGCTCTTTGGTTGCTCTTCACAGGCTTGTCCCTGATCTATAGCTGAGGGCAAACACTTGTGTGCTTGTGGGAGAGCCTGTGTCTTTCCTGGAAGCGTTTGGGAGTTTTGCTCAGACGCGTGTTTCCTCAAGTTCAAGAATCAAGATCTAGGATACCTGCAGACAGGTGCCTGTTTGTGTGGAGACAGTCTGTTTGAAACTGTGTTCCTCAGCGCCCGCTCTTTCTCCCCGTCGCTCCACACGCCTGGGAGTCCCTTTCTTTCTCTCCACAAGCACGTGTGTTGACTTCGTCGCACATGTGCATCTGCACAAGCGTTGAGCTCAGCAGAGCGTGTCTCTTGACACTTGATGTGCGTTGGCTGTGTCTGCCTGCTCCAGTGAAGAGAGAAACGGGAAATCATCTTGGTAGAGGCAACAAAGCAAAAGCGAGGCAGGATTGACATCTGCTCAACAGAGACGGATTCCCTGCGCTGACACAGTTCACAGTTACACGAGAAGCAATCTGAGCGGTCCGTCGACCGGAGACGTGTTTCCCAAGAGGTCGTTTAGCGAGTGAACAGCAGTGTGCGCGACTTTCAGGAGTGTGCCTGGAAAGTGCCAGAATCACCAGGAGCATCTGTGCAAAAGCTGCTGCCTCTGTGACCGCATTGAGGCACGTTCGCGTGTCTGCGAGTATATAGACGGCTCTTTCGCGTTCACTCCGAGGGAAACGGTCCGCTATTGCTTCTGTGCGCACAGACGCGATTCCCTTGTCTCTTGCGAACACAGGGAACTCTGTGCATCCAAATCTACAGGCTAAGGACGCGTCTGCATATGTTTTGGTGAACAATCGAGTGTGCGTGTTCTGACAGCTGCCTCTATGCAGACGTCTCCACAGAGCCACTTCTGAATGCCCCGCAGCCCAGGACTGAATGGATACACTAACAAGTGCACCGGTGTGAGCAACCACATATGCAGAAGGACGTCTTTCATCTCACAGAAGCGCGAACGTCTTGGCGTTCAAGCACATGGCAGAAACAAGGTGTGAACAGATGAGCTGCTGCTATTTTCTCCGTTCGGCATGCTTCGTTGTAGCTCTCTTGCCGGTCGCCGGCTTAGCGGCTTGCTTTGCGCGACTAGCTCTGGGGAGAGAAGGAGATAGCGCCGGAAACCTCGCCTTTTGCCTTCTTCGGCGCTGGAACCTGGTTGCTGCGCCTTCTCTTTGTCCATGTGCACACACACGATTCCTCAGCGAAAACCATGCAGAAACCTTTCCACGAGCACCCAGGGATGTGCACCCAGCACCACGTGCACGCACACGCAGCTAGAGAAAAGCACCTACCTTTTCACACACTGATGCCTAAGCAAACGCGTGGCCACACACACGCACACATCCGCAAGCGCGCCTACTCCCATCTATTGAGGGAAAGACGGACGAGCTCTTTGGTTGCTCTTCACAGGCTTGTCCCTGATCTATAGCTGAGGGCAAACACTTGTGTGCTTGTGGGAGAGCCTGTGTCTTTCCTGGAAGCGTTTGGGAGTTTTGCTCAGACGCGTGTTTCCTCAAGTTCAAGAATCAAGATCTAGGATACCTGCAGACAGGTGCCTGTTTGTGTGGAGACAGTCTGTTTGAAACTGTGTTCCTCAGCGCCCGCTCTTTCTCCCCGTCGCTCCACACGCCTGGGAGTCCCTTTCTTTCTCTCCACAAGCACGTGTGTTGACTTCGTCGCACATGTGCATCTGCACAAGCGTTGAGCTCAGCAGAGCGTGTCTCTTGACACTTGATGTGCGTTGGCTGTGTCTGCCTGCTCCAGTGAAGAGAGAAACGGGAAATCATCTTGGTAGAGGCAACAAAGCAAAAGCGAGGCAGGATCGACATCTGCTCAACAGAGACGGATTCCCTGCGCTGACACAGTTCACAGTTACACGAGAAGCAATCTGAGCGGTCCGTCGACCGGAGACGTGTTTCCCAAGAGGTCGTTTAGCGAGTGAACAGCAGTGTGCGCGACTTTCAGGAGTGTGCCTGGAAAGTGCCAGAATCACCAGGAGCATCTGTGCAAAAGCTGCTGCCTCTGTGACCGCATTGAGGCACGTTCGCGTGTCTGCGAGTATATAGACGGCTCTTTCGCGTTCACTCCGAGGGAAACGGTCCGCTATTGCTTCTGTGCGCACAGACGCGATTCCCTTGTCTCTTGCGAACACAGGGAACTCTGTGCATCCAAATCTACAGGCTAAGGACGCGTCTGCATATGTTTTGGTGAACAATCGAGTGTGCGTGTTCTGACAGCTGCCTCTATGCAGACGTCTCCACAGAGCCACTTCTGAATGCCCCGCAGCCCAGGACTGAATGGATACACTAACAAGTGCACCGGTGTGAGCAACCACATATGCAGAAGGACGTCTTTCATCTCACAGAAGCGCGAACGTCTTGGCGTTCAAGCACATGGCAGAAACAAGGTGTGAACAGATGAGCTGCTGCTATTTTCTCCGTTCGGCATGCTTCGTTGTAGCTCTCTTGCCGGTCGCCGGCTTAGCGGCTTGCTTTGCGCGACTAGCTCTGGGGAGAGAAGGAGATAGCGCCGGAAACCTCGCCTTTTGCCTTCTTCGGCGCTGGAACCTGGTTGCTGCGCCTTCTCTTTGTCCATGTGCACACACACGATTCCTCAGCGAAAACCATGCAGAAACCTTTCCACGAGCACCCAGGGATGTGCACCCAGCACCACGTGCACGCACACGCAGCTAGAGAAAAGCACCTACCTTTTCACACACTGATGCCTAAGCAAACGCGTGGCCACACACACGCACACATCCGCAAGCGCGCCTACTCCCATCTATTGAGGGAAAGACGGACGAGCTCTTTGGTTGCTCTTCACAGGCTTGTCCCTGATCTATAGCTGAGGGCAAACACTTGTGTGCTTGTGGGAGAGCCTGTGTCTTTCCTGGAAGCGTTTGGGAGTTTTGCTCAGACGCGTGTTTCCTCAAGTTCAAGAATCAAGATCTAGGATACCTGCAGACAGGTGCCTGTTTGTGTGGAGACAGTCTGTTTGAAACTGTGTTCCTCAGCGCCCGCTCTTTCTCCCCGTCGCTCCACACGCCTGGGAGTCCCTTTCTTTCTCTCCACAAGCACGTGTGTTGACTTCGTCGCACATGTGCATCTGCACAAGCGTTGAGCTCAGCAGAGCGTGTCTCTTGACACTTGATGTGCGTTGGCTGTGTCTGCCTGCTCCAGTGAAGAGAGAAACGGGAAATCATCTTGGTAGAGGCAACAAAGCAAAAGCGAGGCAGGATTGACATCTGCTCAACAGAGACGGATTCCCTGCGCTGACACAGTTCACAGTTACACGAGAAGCAATCTGAGCGGTCCGTCGACCGGAGACGTGTTTCCCAAGAGGTCGTTTAGCGAGTGAACAGCAGTGTGCGCGACTTTCAGGAGTGTGCCTGGAAAGTGCCAGAATCACCAGGAGCATCTGTGCAAAAGCTGCTGCCTCTGTGACCGCATTGAGGCACGTTCGCGTGTCTGCGAGTATATAGACGGCTCTTTCGCGTTCACTCCGAGGGAAACGGTCCGCTATTGCTTCTGTGCGCACAGACGCGATTCCCTTGTCTCTTGCGAACACAGGGAACTCTGTGCATCCAAATCTACAGGCTAAGGACGCGTCTGCATATGTTTTGGTGAACAATCGAGTGTGCGTGTTCTGACAGCTGCCTCTATGCAGACGTCTCCACAGAGCCACTTCTGAATGCCCCGCAGCCCAGGACTGAATGGATACACTAACAAGTGCACCGGTGTGAGCAACCACATATGCAGAAGGACGTCTTTCATCTCACAGAAGCGCGAACGTCTTGGCGTTCAAGCACATGGCAGAAACAAGGTGTGAACAGATGAGCTGCTGCTATTTTCTCCGTTCGGCATGCTTCGTTGTAGCTCTCTTGCCGGTCGCCGGCTTAGCGGCTTGCTTTGCGCGACTAGCTCTGGGGAGAGAAGGAGATAGCGCCGGAAACCTCGCCTTTTGCCTTCTTCGGCGCTGGAACCTGGTTGCTGCGCCTTCTCTTTGTCCATGTGCACACACACGATTCCTCAGCGAAAACCATGCAGAAACCTTTCCACGAGCACCCAGGGATGTGCACCCAGCACCACGTGCACGCACACGCAGCTAGAGAAAAGCACCTACCTTTTCACACACTGATGCCTAAGCAAACGCGTGGCCACACACACGCACACATCCGCAAGCGCGCCTACTCCCATCTATTGAGGGAAAGACGGACGAGCTCTTTGGTTGCTCTTCACAGGCTTGTCCCTGATCTATAGCTGAGGGCAAACACTTGTGTGCTTGTGGGAGAGCCTGTGTCTTTCCTGGAAGCGTTTGGGAGTTTTGCTCAGACGCGTGTTTCCTCAAGTTCAAGAATCAAGATCTAGGATACCTGCAGACAGGTGCCTGTTTGTGTGGAGACAGTCTGTTTGAAACTGTGTTCCTCAGCGCCCGCTCTTTCTCCCCGTCGCTCCACACGCCTGGGAGTCCCTTTCTTTCTCTCCACAAGCACGTGTGTTGACTTCGTCGCACATGTGCATCTGCACAAGCGTTGAGCTCAGCAGAGCGTGTCTCTTGACACTTGATGTGCGTTGGCTGTGTCTGCCTGCTCCAGTGAAGAGAGAAACGGGAAATCATCTTGGTAGAGGCAACAAAGCAAAAGCGAGGCAGGATTGACATCTGCTCAACAGAGACGGATTCCCTGCGCTGACACAGTTCACAGTTACACGAGAAGCAATCTGAGCGGTCCGTCGACCGGAGACGTGTTTCCCAAGAGGTCGTTTAGCGAGTGAACAGCAGTGTGCGCGACTTTCAGGAGTGTGCCTGGAAAGTGCCAGAATCACCAGGAGCATCTGTGCAAAAGCTGCTGCCTCTGTGACCGCATTGAGGCACGTTCGCGTGTCTGCGAGTATATAGACGGCTCTTTCGCGTTCACTCCGAGGGAAACGGTCCGCTATTGCTTCTGTGCGCACAGACGCGATTCCCTTGTCTCTTGCGAACACAGGGAACTCTGTGCATCCAAATCTACAGGCTAAGGACGCGTCTGCATATGTTTTGGTGAACAATCGAGTGTGCGTGTTCTGACAGCTGCCTCTATGCAGACGTCTCCACAGAGCCACTTCTGAATGCCCCGCAGCCCAGGACTGAATGGATACACTAACAAGTGCACCGGTGTGAGCAACCACATATGCAGAAGGACGTCTTTCATCTCACAGAAGCGCGAACGTCTTGGCGTTCAAGCACATGGCAGAAACAAGGTGTGAACAGATGAGCTGCTGCTATTTTCTCCGTTCGGCATGCTTCGTTGTAGCTCTCTTGCCGGTCGCCGGCTTAGCGGCTTGCTTTGCGCGACTAGCTCTGGGGAGAGAAGGAGATAGCGCCGGAAACCTCGCCTTTTGCCTTCTTCGGCGCTGGAACCTGGTTGCTGCGCCTTCTCTTTGTCCATGTGCACACACACGATTCCTCAGCGAAAACCATGCAGAAACCTTTCCACGAGCACCCAGGGATGTGCACCCAGTACCACGTGCACGCACACGCAGCTAGAGAAAAGCACCTACCTTTTCACACACTGATGCCTAAGCAAACGCGTGGCCACACACACGCACACATCCGCAAGCGCGCCTACTCCCATCTATTGAGGGAAAGACGGACGAGCTCTTTGGTTGCTCTTCACAGGCTTGTCCCTGATCTATA
The DNA here is from genome assembly GCF_037038585.1 of Patagioenas fasciata. Taxonomy (NCBI): domain Eukaryota; kingdom Metazoa; phylum Chordata; class Aves; order Columbiformes; family Columbidae; genus Patagioenas; species Patagioenas fasciata. The sequence continues at coordinate 118,206 of NW_027288602.1, forward strand.
GCTGAGGGCAAACACTTGTGTGCTTGTGGGAGAGCCTGTGTCTTTCCTGGAAGCGTTTGGGAGTTTTGCTCAGACGCGTGTTTCCTCAAGTTCAAGAATCAAGATCTAGGATACCTGCAGACAGGTGCCTGTTTGTGTGGAGACAGTCTGTTTGAAACTGTGTTCCTCAGCGCCCGCTCTTTCTCCCCGTCGCTCCACACGCCTGGGAGTCCCTTTCTTTCTCTCCACAAGCACGTGTGTTGACTTCGTCGCACATGTGCATCTGCACAAGCGTTGAGCTCAGCAGAGCGTGTCTCTTGACACTTGATGTGCGTTGGCTGTGTCTGCCTGCTCCAGTGAAGAGAGAAACGGGAAATCATCTTGGTAGAGGCAACAAAGCAAAAGCGAGGCAGGATTGACATCTGCTCAACAGAGACGGATTCCCTGCGCTGACACAGTTCACAGTTACACGAGAAGCAATCTGAGCGGTCCGTCGACCGGAGACGTGTTTCCCAAGAGGTCGTTTAGCGAGTGAACAGCAGTGTGCGCGACTTTCAGGAGTGTGCCTGGAAAGTGCCAGAATCACCAGGAGCATCTGTGCAAAAGCTGCTGCCTCTGTGACCGCATTGAGGCACGTTCGCGTGTCTGCGAGTATATAGACGGCTCTTTCGCGTTCACTCCGAGGGAAACGGTCCGCTATTGCTTCTGTGCGCACAGACGCGATTCCCTTGTCTCTTGCGAACACAGGGAACTCTGTGCATCCAAATCTACAGGCTAAGGACGCGTCTGCATATGTTTTGGTGAACAATCGAGTGTGCGTGTTCTGACAGCTGCCTCTATGCAGACGTCTCCACAGAGCCACTTCTGAATGCCCCGCAGCCCAGGACTGAATGGATACACTAACAAGTGCACCGGTGTGAGCAACCACATATGCAGAAGGACGTCTTTCATCTCACAGAAGCGCGAACGTCTTGGCGTTCAAGCACATGGCAGAAACAAGGTGTGAACAGATGAGCTGCTGCTATTTTCTCCGTTCGGCATGCTTCGTTGTAGCTCTCTTGCCGGTCGCCGGCTTAGCGGCTTGCTTTGCGCGACTAGCTCTGGGGAGAGAAGGAGATAGCGCCGGAAACCTCGCCTTTTGCCTTCTTCGGCGCTGGAACCTGGTTGCTGCGCCTTCTCTTTGTCCATGTGCACACACACGATTCCTCAGCGAAAACCATGCAGAAACCTTTCCACGAGCACCCAGGGATGTGCACCCAGCACCACGTGCACGCACACGCAGCTAGAGAAAAGCACCTACCTTTTCACACACTGATGCCTAAGCAAACGCGTGGCCACACACACGCACACATCCGCAAGCGCGCCTACTCCCATCTATTGAGGGAAAGACGGACGAGCTCTTTGGTTGCTCTTCACAGGCTTGTCCCTGATCTATAGCTGAGGGCAAACACTTGTGTGCTTGTGGGAGAGCCTGTGTCTTTCCTGGAAGCGTTTGGGAGTTTTGCTCAGACGCGTGTTTCCTCAAGTTCAAGAATCAAGATCTAGGATACCTGCAGACAGGTGCCTGTTTGTGTGGAGACAGTCTGTTTGAAACTGTGTTCCTCAGCGCCCGCTCTTTCTCCCCGTCGCTCCACACGCCTGGGAGTCCCTTTCTTTCTCTCCACAAGCACGTGTGTTGACTTCGTCGCACATGTGCATCTGCACAAGCGTTGAGCTCAGCAGAGCGTGTCTCTTGACACTTGATGTGCGTTGGCTGTGTCTGCCTGCTCCAGTGAAGAGAGAAACGGGAAATCATCTTGGTAGAGGCAACAAAGCAAAAGCGAGGCAGGATCGACATCTGCTCAACAGAGACGGATTCCCTGCGCTGACACAGTTCACAGTTACACGAGAAGCAATCTGAGCGGTCCGTCGACCGGAGACGTGTTTCCCAAGAGGTCGTTTAGCGAGTGAACAGCAGTGTGCGCGACTTTCAGGAGTGTGCCTGGAAAGTGCCAGAATCACCAGGAGCATCTGTGCAAAAGCTGCTGCCTCTGTGACCGCATTGAGGCACGTTCGCGTGTCTGCGAGTATATAGACGGCTCTTTCGCGTTCACTCCGAGGGAAACGGTCCGCTATTGCTTCTGTGCGCACAGACGCGATTCCCTTGTCTCTTGCGAACACAGGGAACTCTGTGCATCCAAATCTACAGGCTAAGGACGCGTCTGCATATGTTTTGGTGAACAATCGAGTGTGCGTGTTCTGACAGCTGCCTCTATGCAGACGTCTCCACAGAGCCACTTCTGAATGCCCCGCAGCCCAGGACTGAATGGATACACTAACAAGTGCACCGGTGTGAGCAACCACATATGCAGAAGGACGTCTTTCATCTCACAGAAGCGCGAACGTCTTGGCGTTCAAGCACATGGCAGAAACAAGGTGTGAACAGATGAGCTGCTGCTATTTTCTCCGTTCGGCATGCTTCGTTGTAGCTCTCTTGCCGGTCGCCGGCTTAGCGGCTTGCTTTGCGCGACTAGCTCTGGGGAGAGAAGGAGATAGCGCCGGAAACCTCGCCTTTTGCCTTCTTCGGCGCTGGAACCTGGTTGCTGCGCCTTCTCTTTGTCCATGTGCACACACACGATTCCTCAGCGAAAACCATGCAGAAACCTTTCCACGAGCACCCAGGGATGTGCACCCAGCACCACGTGCACGCACACGCAGCTAGAGAAAAGCACCTACCTTTTCACACACTGATGCCTAAGCAAACGCGTGGCCACACACACGCACACATCCGCAAGCGCGCCTACTCCCATCTATTGAGGGAAAGACGGACGAGCTCTTTGGTTGCTCTTCACAGGCTTGTCCCTGATCTATAGCTGAGGGCAAACACTTGTGTGCTTGTGGGAGAGCCTGTGTCTTTCCTGGAAGCGTTTGGGAGTTTTGCTCAGACGCGTGTTTCCTCAAGTTCAAGAATCAAGATCTAGGATACCTGCAGACAGGTGCCTGTTTGTGTGGAGACAGTCTGTTTGAAACTGTGTTCCTCAGCGCCCGCTCTTTCTCCCCGTCGCTCCACACGCCTGGGAGTCCCTTTCTTTCTCTCCACAAGCACGTGTGTTGACTTCGTCGCACATGTGCATCTGCACAAGCGTTGAGCTCAGCAGAGCGTGTCTCTTGACACTTGATGTGCGTTGGCTGTGTCTGCCTGCTCCAGTGAAGAGAGAAACGGGAAATCATCTTGGTAGAGGCAACAAAGCAAAAGCGAGGCAGGATCGACATCTGCTCAACAGAGACGGATTCCCTGCGCTGACACAGTTCACAGTTACACGAGAAGCAATCTGAGCGGTCCGTCGACCGGAGACGTGTTTCCCAAGAGGTCGTTTAGCGAGTGAACAGCAGTGTGCGCGACTTTCAGGAGTGTGCCTGGAAAGTGCCAGAATCACCAGGAGCATCTGTGCAAAAGCTGCTGCCTCTGTGACCGCATTGAGGCACGTTCGCGTGTCTGCGAGTATATAGACGGCTCTTTCGCGTTCACTCCGAGGGAAACGGTCCGCTATTGCTTCTGTGCGCACAGACGCGATTCCCTTGTCTCTTGCGAACACAGGGAACTCTGTGCATCCAAATCTACAGGCTAAGGACGCGTCTGCATATGTTTTGGTGAACAATCGAGTGTGCGTGTTCTGACAGCTGCCTCTATGCAGACGTCTCCACAGAGCCACTTCTGAATGCCCCGCAGCCCAGGACTGAATGGATACACTAACAAGTGCACCGGTGTGAGCAACCACATATGCAGAAGGACGTCTTTCATCTCACAGAAGCGCGAACGTCTTGGCGTTCAAGCACATGGCAGAAACAAGGTGTGAACAGATGAGCTGCTGCTATTTTCTCCGTTCGGCATGCTTCGTTGTAGCTCTCTTGCCGGTCGCCGGCTTAGCGGCTTGCTTTGCGCGACTAGCTCTGGGGAGAGAAGGAGATAGCGCCGGAAACCTCGCCTTTTGCCTTCTTCGGCGCTGGAACCTGGTTGCTGCGCCTTCTCTTTGTCCATGTGCACACACACGATTCCTCAGCGAAAACCATGCAGAAACCTTTCCACGAGCACCCAGGGATGTGCACCCAGCACCACGTGCACGCACACGCAGCTAGAGAAAAGCACCTACCTTTTCACACACTGATGCCTAAGCAAACGCGTGGCCACACACACGCACACATCCGCAAGCGCGCCTACTCCCATCTATTGAGGGAAAGACGGACGAGCTCTTTGGTTGCTCTTCACAGGCTTGTCCCTGATCTATAGCTGAGGGCAAACACTTGTGTGCTTGTGGGAGAGCCTGTGTCTTTCCTGGAAGCGTTTGGGAGTTTTGCTCAGACGCGTGTTTCCTCAAGTTCAAGAATCAAGATCTAGGATACCTGCAGACAGGTGCCTGTTTGTGTGGAGACAGTCTGTTTGAAACTGTGTTCCTCAGCGCCCGCTCTTTCTCCCCGTCGCTCCACACGCCTGGGAGTCCCTTTCTTTCTCTCCACAAGCACGTGTGTTGACTTCGTCGCACATGTGCATCTGCACAAGCGTTGAGCTCAGCAGAGCGTGTCTCTTGACACTTGATGTGCGTTGGCTGTGTCTGCCTGCTCCAGTGAAGAGAGAAACGGGAAATCATCTTGGTAGAGGCAACAAAGCAAAAGCGAGGCAGGATCGACATCTGCTCAACAGAGACGGATTCCCTGCGCTGACACAGTTCACAGTTACACGAGAAGCAATCTGAGCGGTCCGTCGACCGGAGACGTGTTTCCCAAGAGGTCGTTTAGCGAGTGAACAGCAGTGTGCGCGACTTTCAGGAGTGTGCCTGGAAAGTGCCAGAATCACCAGGAGCATCTGTGCAAAAGCTGCTGCCTCTGTGACCGCATTGAGGCACGTTCGCGTGTCTGCGAGTATATAGACGGCTCTTTCGCGTTCACTCCGAGGGAAACGGTCCGCTATTGCTTCTGTGCGCACAGACGCGATTCCCTTGTCTCTTGCGAACACAGGGAACTCTGTGCATCCAAATCTACAGGCTAAGGACGCGTCTGCATATGTTTTGGTGAACAATCGAGTGTGCGTGTTCTGACAGCTGCCTCTATGCAGACGTCTCCACAGAGCCACTTCTGAATGCCCCGCAGCCCAGGACTGAATGGATACACTAACAAGTGCACCGGTGTGAGCAACCACATATGCAGAAGGACGTCTTTCATCTCACAGAAGCGCGAACGTCTTGGCGTTCAAGCACATGGCAGAAACAAGGTGTGAACAGATGAGCTGCTGCTATTTTCTCCGTTCGGCATGCTTCGTTGTAGCTCTCTTGCCGGTCGCCGGCTTAGCGGCTTGCTTTGCGCGACTAGCTCTGGGGAGAGAAGGAGATAGCGCCGGAAACCTCGCCTTTTGCCTTCTTCGGCGCTGGAACCTGGTTGCTGCGCCTTCTCTTTGTCCATGTGCACACACACGATTCCTCAGCGAAAACCATGCAGAAACCTTTCCACGAGCACCCAGGGATGTGCACCCAGCACCACGTGCACGCACACGCAGCTAGAGAAAAGCACCTACCTTTTCACACACTGATGCCTAAGCAAACGCGTGGCCACACACACGCACACATCCGCAAGCGCGCCTACTCCCATCTATTGAGGGAAAGACGGACGAGCTCTTTGGTTGCTCTTCACAGGCTTGTCCCTGATCTATAGCTGAGGGCAAACACTTGTGTGCTTGTGGGAGAGCCTGTGTCTTTCCTGGAAGCGTTTGGGAGTTTTGCTCAGACGCGTGTTTCCTCAAGTTCAAGAATCAAGATCTAGGATACCTGCAGACAGGTGCCTGTTTGTGTGGAGACAGTCTGTTTGAAACTGTGTTCCTCAGCGCCCGCTCTTTCTCCCCGTCGCTCCACACGCCTGGGAGTCCCTTTCTTTCTCTCCACAAGCACGTGTGTTGACTTCGTCGCACATGTGCATCTGCACAAGCGTTGAGCTCAGCAGAGCGTGTCTCTTGACACTTGATGTGCGTTGGCTGTGTCTGCCTGCTCCAGTGAAGAGAGAAACGGGAAATCATCTTGGTAGAGGCAACAAAGCAAAAGCGAGGCAGGATTGACATCTGCTCAACAGAGACGGATTCCCTGCGCTGACACAGTTCACAGTTACACGAGAAGCAATCTGAGCGGTCCGTCGACCGGAGACGTGTTTCCCAAGAGGTCGTTTAGCGAGTGAACAGCAGTGTGCGCGACTTTCAGGAGTGTGCCTGGAAAGTGCCAGAATCACCAGGAGCATCTGTGCAAAAGCTGCTGCCTCTGTGACCGCATTGAGGCACGTTCGCGTGTCTGCGAGTATATAGACGGCTCTTTCGCGTTCACTCCGAGGGAAACGGTCCGCTATTGCTTCTGTGCGCACAGACGCGATTCCCTTGTCTCTTGCGAACACAGGGAACTCTGTGCATCCAAATCTACAGGCTAAGGACGCGTCTGCATATGTTTTGGTGAACAATCGAGTGTGCGTGTTCTGACAGCTGCCTCTATGCAGACGTCTCCACAGAGCCACTTCTGAATGCCCCGCAGCCCAGGACTGAATGGATACACTAACAAGTGCACCGGTGTGAGCAACCACATATGCAGAAGGACGTCTTTCATCTCACAGAAGCGCGAACGTCTTGGCGTTCAAGCACATGGCAGAAACAAGGTGTGAACAGATGAGCTGCTGCTATTTTCTCCGTTCGGCATGCTTCGTTGTAGCTCTCTTGCCGGTCGCCGGCTTAGCGGCTTGCTTTGCGCGACTAGCTCTGGGGAGAGAAGGAGATAGCGCCGGAAACCTCGCCTTTTGCCTTCTTCGGCGCTGGAACCTGGTTGCTGCGCCTTCTCTTTGTCCATGTGCACACACACGATTCCTCAGCGAAAACCATGCAGAAACCTTTCCACGAGCACCCAGGGATGTGCACCCAGCACCACGTGCACGCACACGCAGCTAGAGAAAAGCACCTACCTTTTCACACTCTGATGCCTAAGCAAACGCGTGGCCACACACACGCACACATCCGCAAGCGCGCCTACTCCCATCTACTGAGGGAAAGACGGACGAGCTCTTTGGTTGCTCTTCACAGGCTTGTCCCTGATCTATAGCTGAGGGCAAACACTTGTGTGCTTGTGGGAGAGCCTGTGTCTTTCCTGGAAGCGTTTGGGAGTTTTGCTCAGACGCGTGTTTCCTCAAGTTCAAGAATCAAGATCTAGGATACCTGCAGACAGGTGCCTGTTTGTGTGGAGACAGTCTGTTTGAAACTGTGTTCCTCAGCGCCCGCTCTTTCTCCCCGTCGCTCCACACGCCTGGGAGTCCCTTTCTTTCTCTCCACAAGCACGTGTGTTGACTTCGTCGCACATGTGCATCTGCACAAGCGTTGAGCTCAGCAGAGCGTGTCTCTTGACACTTGATGTGCGTTGGCTGTGTCTGCCTGCTCCAGTGAAGAGAGAAACGGGAAATCATCTTGGTAGAGGCAACAAAGCAAAAGCGAGGCAGGATTGACATCTGCTCAACAGAGACGGATTCCCTGCGCTGACACAGTTCACAGTTACACGAGAAGCAATCTGAGCGGTCCGTCGACCGGAGACGTGTTTCCCAAGAGGTCGTTTAGCGAGTGAACAGCAGTGTGCGCGACTTTCAGGAGTGTGCCTGGAAAGTGCCAGAATCACCAGGAGCATCTGTGCAAAAGCTGCTGCCTCTGTGACCGCATTGAGGCACGTTCGCGTGTCTGCGAGTATATAGACGGCTCTTTCGCGTTCACTCCGAGGGAAACGGTCCGCTATTGCTTCTGTGCGCACAGACGCGATTCCCTTGTCTCTTGCGAACACAGGGAACTCTGTGCATCCAAATCTACAGGCTAAGGACGCGTCTGCATATGTTTTGGTGAACAATCGAGTGTGCGTGTTCTGACAGCTGCCTCTATGCAGACGTCTCCACAGAGCCACTTCTGAATGCCCCGCAGCCCAGGACTGAATGGATACACTAACAAGTGCACCGGTGTGAGCAACCACATATGCAGAAGGACGTCTTTCATCTCACAGAAGCGCGAACGTCTTGGCGTTCAAGCACATGGCAGAAACAAGGTGTGAACAGATGAGCTGCTGCTATTTTCTCCGTTCGGCATGCTTCGTTGTAGCTCTCTTGCCGGTCGCCGGCTTAGCGGCTTGCTTTGCGCGACTAGCTCTGGGGAGAGAAGGAGATAGCGCCGGAAACCTCGCCTTTTGCCTTCTTCGGCGCTGGAACCTGGTTGCTGCGCCTTCTCTTTGTCCATGTGCACACACACGATTCCTCAGCGAAAACCATGCAGAAACCTTTCCACGAGCACCCAGGGATGTGCACCCAGCACCACGTGCACGCACACGCAGCTAGAGAAAAGCACCTACCTTTTCACACACTGATGCCTAAGCAAACGCGTGGCCACACACACGCACACATCCGCAAGCGCGCCTACTCCCATCTATTGAGGGAAAGACGGACGAGCTCTTTGGTTGCTCTTCACAGGCTTGTCCCTGATCTATAGCTGAGGGCAAACACTTGTGTGCTTGTGGGAGAGCCTGTGTCTTTCCTGGAAGCGTTTGGGAGTTTTGCTCAGACGCGTGTTTCCTCAAGTTCAAGAATCAAGATCTAGGATACCTGCAGACAGGTGCCTGTTTGTGTGGAGACAGTCTGTTTGAAACTGTGTTCCTCAGCGCCCGCTCTTTCTCCCCGTCGCTCCACACGCCTGGGAGTCCCTTTCTTTCTCTCCACAAGCACGTGTGTTGACTTCGTCGCACATGTGCATCTGCACAAGCGTTGAGCTCAGCAGAGCGTGTCTCTTGACACTTGATGTGCGTTGGCTGTGTCTGCCTGCTCCAGTGAAGAGAGAAACGGGAAATCATCTTGGTAGAGGCAACAAAGCAAAAGCGAGGCAGGATTGACATCTGCTCAACAGAGACGGATTCCCTGCGCTGACACAGTTCACAGTTACACGAGAAGCAATCTGAGCGGTCCGTCGACCGGAGACGTGTTTCCCAAGAGGTCGTTTAGCGAGTGAACAGCAGTGTGCGCGACTTTCAGGAGTGTGCCTGGAAAGTGCCAGAATCACCAGGAGCATCTGTGCAAAAGCTGCTGCCTCTGTGACCGCATTGAGGCACGTTCGCGTGTCTGCGAGTATATAGACGGCTCTTTCGCGTTCACTCCGAGGGAAACGGTCCGCTATTGCTTCTGTGCGCACAGACGCGATTCCCTTGTCTCTTGCGAACACAGGGAACTCTGTGCATCCAAATCTACAGGCTAAGGACGCGTCTGCATATGTTTTGGTGAACAATCGAGTGTGCGTGTTCTGACAGCTGCCTCTATGCAGACGTCTCCACAGAGCCACTTCTGAATGCCCCGCAGCCCAGGACTGAATGGATACACTAACAAGTGCACCGGTGTGAGCAACCACATATGCAGAAGGACGTCTTTCATCTCACAGAAGCGCGAACGTCTTGGCGTTCAAGCACATGGCAGAAACAAGGTGTGAACAGATGAGCTGCTGCTATTTTCTCCGTTCGGCATGCTTCGTTGTAGCTCTCTTGCCGGTCGCCGGCTTAGCGGCTTGCTTTGCGCGACTAGCTCTGGGGAGAGAAGGAGATAGCGCCGGAAACCTCGCCTTTTGCCTTCTTCGGCGCTGGAACCTGGTTGCTGCGCCTTCTCTTTGTCCATGTGCACACACACGATTCCTCAGCGAAAACCATGCAGAAACCTTTCCACGAGCACCCAGGGATGTGCACCCAGCACCACGTGCACGCACACGCAGCTAGAGAAAAGCACCTACCTTTTCACACTCTGATGCCTAAGCAAACGCGTGGCCACACACACGCACACATCCGCAAGCGCGCCTACTCCCATCTATTGAGGGAAAGACGGACGAGCTCTTTGGTTGCTCTTCACAGGCTTGTCCCTGATCTATAGCTGAGGGCAAACACTTGTGTGCTTGTGGGAGAGCCTGTGTCTTTCCTGGAAGCGTTTGGGAGTTTTGCTCAGACGCGTGTTTCCTCAAGTTCAAGAATCAAGATCTAGGATACCTGCAGACAGGTGCCTGTTTGTGTGGAGACAGTCTGTTTGAAACTGTGTTCCTCAGCGCCCGCTCTTTCTCCCCGTCGCTCCACACGCCTGGGAGTCCCTTTCTTTCTCTCCACAAGCACGTGTGTTGACTTCGTCGCACATGTGCATCTGCACAAGCGTTGAGCTCAGTAGAGCGTGTCTCTTGACACTTGATGTGCGTTGGCTGTGTCTGCCTGCTCCAGTGAAGAGAGAAACGGGAAATCATCTTGGTAGAGGCAACAAAGCAAAGGCGAGGCAGGATTGACATCTGCTGAACAGAGACGGATTCCCTGCGCTGACACAGTTCACAGTTACACGAGAAGCAATCTGAGCGGTCCGTCGACCGGAGACGTGTTTCCCAAGAGGTCGTTTAGCGAGTGAACAGCAGTGTGCGCGACTTTCAGGAGTGTGCCTGGAAAGTGCCAGAATCACCAGGAGCATCTGTGCAAAAGCTGCTGCCTCTGTGACCGCATTGAGGCACGTTCGCGTGTCTGCGAGTATATAGACGGCTCTTTCGCGTTCACTCCGAGGGAAACGGTCCGCTATTGCTTCTGTGCGCACAGACGCGATTCCCTTGTCTCTTGCGAACACAGGGAACTCTGTGCATCCAAATCTACAGGCTAAGGACGCGTCTGCATATGTTTTGGTGAACAATCGAGTGTGCGTGTTCTGACAGCTGCCTCTATGCAGACGTCTCCACAGAGCCACTTCTGAATGCCCAGCAGCCCAGGACTGAATGGATACACTAACAAGTGCACCGGTGTGAGCAACCACATATGCAGAAGGACGTCTTTCATCTCACAGAAGCGCGAACGTCTTGGCGTTCAAGCACATGGCAGAAACAAGGTGTGAACAGATGAGCTGCTGCTATTTTCTCCGTTCGGCATGCTTCGTTGTAGCTCTCTTGCCGGTCGCCGGCTTAGCGGCTTGCTTTGCGCGACTAGCTCTGGGGAGAGAAGGAGATAGCGCCGGAAACCTCGCCTTTTGCCTTCTTCGGCGCTGGAACCTGGTTGCTGCGCCTTCTCTTTGTCCATGTGCACACACACGATTCCTCAGCGAAAACCATGCAGAAACCTTTCCACGAGCACCCAGGGATGTGCACCCAGCACCACGTGCACGCACACGCAGCTAGAGAAAAGCACCTACCTTTTCACACACTGATGCCTAAGCAAACGCGTGGCCACACACACGCACACATCCGCAAGCGCGCCTACTCCCATCTATTGAGGGAAAGACGGACGAGCTCTTTGGTTGCTCTTCACAGGCTTGTCCCTGATCTATAGCTGAGGGCAAACACTTGTGTGCTTGTGGGAGAGCCTGTGTCTTTCCTGGAAGCGTTTGGGAGTTTTGCTCAGACGCGTGTTTCCTCAAGTTCAAGAATCAAGATCTAGGATACCTGCAGACAGGTGCCTGTTTGTGTGGAGACAGTCTGTTTGAAACTGTGTTCCTCAGCGCCCGCTCTTTCTCCCCGTCGCTCCACACGCCTGGGAGTCCCTTTCTTTCTCTCCACAAGCACGTGTGTTGACTTCGTCGCACATGTGCATCTGCACAAGCGTTGAGCTCAGCAGAGCGTGTCTCTTGACACTTGATGTGCGTTGGCTGTGTCTGCCTGCTCCAGTGAAGAGAGAAACGGGAAATCATCTTGGTAGAGGCAACAAAGCAAAAGCGAGGCAGGATTGACATCTGCTCAACAGAGACGGATTCCCTGCGCTGACACAGTTCACAGTTACACGAGAAGCAATCTGAGCGGTCCGTCGACCGGAGACGTGTTTCCCAAGAGGTCGTTTAGCGAGTGAACAGCAGTGTGCGCGACTTTCAGGAGTGTGCCTGGAAAGTGCCAGAATCACCAGGAGCATCTGTGCAAAAGCTGCTGCCTCTGTGACCGCATTGAGGCACGTTCGCGTGTCTGCGAGTATATAGACGGCTCTTTCGCGTTCACTCCGAGGGAAACGGTCCGCTATTGCTTCTGTGCGCACAGACGCGATTCCCTTGTCTCTTGCGAACACAGGGAACTCTGTGCATCCAAATCTACAGGCTAAGGACGCGTCTGCATATGTTTTGGTGAACAATCGAGTGTGCGTGTTCTGACAGCTGCCTCTATGCAGACGTCTCCACAGAGCCACTTCTGAATGCCCCGCAGCCCAGGACTGAATGGATACACTAACAAGTGCACCGGTGTGAGCAACCACATATGCAGAAGGACGTCTTTCATCTCACAGAAGCGCGAACGTCTTGGCGTTCAAGCACATGGCAGAAACAAGGTGTGAACAGATGAGCTGCTGCTATTTTCTCCGTTCGGCATGCTTCGTTGTAGCTCTCTTGCCGGTCGCCGGCTTAGCGGCTTGCTTTGCGCGACTAGCTCTGGGGAGAGAAGGAGATAGCGCCGGAAACCTCGCCTTTTGCCTTCTTCGGCGCTGGAACCTGGTTGCTGCGCCTTCTCTTTGTCCATGTGCACACACACGACTCCTCAGCGAAAACCATGCAGAAACCTTTCCACGAGCACCCAGGGATGTGCACCCAGCACCACGTGCACGCACACGCAGCTAGAGAAAAGCACCTACCTTTTCACACACTGATGCCTAAGCAAACGCGTGGCCACACACACGCACACATCCGCAAGCGCGCCTACTCCCATCTATTGAGGGAAAGACGGACGAGCTCTTTGGTTGCTCTTCACAGGCTTGTCCCTGATCTATAGCTGAGGGCAAACACTTGTGTGCTTGTGGGAGAGCCTGTGTCTTTCCTGGAAGCGTTTGGGAGTTTTGCTCAGACGCGTGTTTCCTCAAGTTCAAGAATCAAGATCTAGGATACCTGCAGACAGGTGCCTGTTTGTGTGGAGACAGTCTGTTTGAAACTGTGTTCCTCAGCGCCCGCTCTTTCTCCCCGTCGCTCCACACGCCTGGGAGTCCCTTTCTTTCTCTCCACAAGCACGTGTGTTGACTTCGTCGCACATGTGCATCTGCACAAGCGTTGAGCTCAGCAGAGCGTGTCTCTTGACACTTGATGTGCGTTGGCTGTGTCTGCCTGCTCCAGTGAAGAGAGAAACGGGAAATCATCTTGGTAGAGGCAACAAAGCAAAAGCGAGGCAGGATTGACATCTGCTCAACAGAGACGGATTCCCTGCGCTGACACAGTTCACAGTTACACGAGAAGCAATCTGAGCGGTCCGTCGACCGGAGACGTGTTTCCCAAGAGGTCGTTTAGCGAGTGAACAGCAGTGTGCGCGACTTTCAGGAGTGTGCCTGGAAAGTGCCAGAATCACCAGGAGCATCTGTGCAAAAGCTGCTGCCTCTGTGACCGCATTGAGGCACGTTCGCGTGTCTGCGAGTATATAGACGGCTCTTTCGCGTTCACTCCGAGGGAAACGGTCCGCTATTGCTTCTGTGCGCACAGACGCGATTCCCTTGTCTCTTGCGAACACAGGGAACTCTGTGCATCCAAATCTACAGGCTAAGGACGCGTCTGCATATGTTTTGGTGAACAATCGAGTGTGCGTGTTCTGACAGCTGCCTCTATGCAGACGTCTCCACAGAGCCACTTCTGAATGCCCCGCAGCCCAGGACTGAATGGATACACTAACAAGTGCACCGGTGTGAGCAACCACATATGCAGAAGGACGTCTTTCATCTCACAGAAGCGCGAACGTCTTGGCGTTCAAGCACATGGCAGAAACAAGGTGTGAACAGATGAGCTGCTGCTATTTTCTCCGTTCGGCATGCTTCGTTGTAGCTCTCTTGCCGGTCGCCGGCTTAGCGGCTTGCTTTGCGCGACTAGCTCTGGGGAGAGAAGGAGATAGCGCCGGAAACCTCGCCTTTTGCCTTCTTCGGCGCTGGAACCTGGTTGCTGCGCCTTCTCTTTGTCCATGTGCACACACACGATTCCTCAGCGAAAACCATGCAGAAACCTTTCCACGAGCACCCAGGGATGTGCACCCAGCACCACGTGCACGCACACGCAGCTAGAGAAAAGCACCTACCTTTTCACACACTGATGCCTAAGCAAACGCGTGGCCACACACACGCACACATCCGCAAGCGCGCCTACTCCCATCTATTGAGGGAAAGACGGACGAGCTCTTTGGTTGCTCTTCACAGGCTTGTCCCTGATCTATAGCTGAGGGCAAACACTTGTGTGCTTGTGGGAGAGCCTGTGTCTTTCCTGGAAGCGTTTGGGAGTTTTGCTCAGACGCGTGTTTCCTCAAGTTCAAGAATCAAGATCTAGGATACCTGCAGACAGGTGCCTGTTTGTGTGGAGACAGTCTGTTTGAAACTGTGTTCCTCAGCGCCCGCTCTTTCTCCCCGTCGCTCCACACGCCTGGGAGTCCCTTTCTTTCTCTCCACAAGCACGTGTGTTGACTTCGTCGCACATGTGCATCTGCACAAGCGTTGAGCTCAGCAGAGCGTGTCTCTTGACACTTGATGTGCGTTGGCTGTGTCTGCCTGCTCCAGTGAAGAGAGAAACGGGAAATCATCTTGGTAGAGGCAACAAAGCAAAAGCGAGGCAGGATTGACATCTGCTCAACAGAGACGGATTCCCTGCGCTGACACAGTTCACAGTTACACGAGAAGCAATCTGAGCGGTCCGTCGACCGGAGACGTGTTTCCCAAGAGGTCGTTTAGCGAGTGAACAGCAGTGTGCGCGACTTTCAGGAGTGTGCCTGGAAAGTGCCAGAATCACCAGGAGCATCTGTGCAAAAGCTGCTGCCTCTGTGACCGCATTGAGGCACGTTCGCGTGTCTGCGAGTATATAGACGGCTCTTTCGCGTTCACTCCGAGGGAAACGGTCCGCTATTGCTTCTGTGCGCACAGACGCGATTCCCTTGTCTCTTGCGAACACAGGGAACTCTGTGCATCCAAATCTACAGGCTAAGGACGCGTCTGCATATGTTTTGGTGAACAATCGAGTGTGCGTGTTCTGACAGCTGCCTCTATGCAGACGTCTCCACAGAGCCACTTCTGAATGCCCCGCAGCCCAGGACTGAATGGATACACTAACAAGTGCACCGGTGTGAGCAACCACATATGCAGAAGGACGTCTTTCATCTCACAGAAGCGCGAACGTCTTGGCGTTCAAGCACATGGCAGAAACAAGGTGTGAACAGATGAGCTGCTGCTATTTTCTCCGTTCGGCATGCTTCGTTGTAGCTCTCTTGCCGGTCGCCGGCTTAGCGGCTTGCTTTGCGCGACTAGCTCTGGGGAGAGAAGGAGATAGCGCCGGAAACCTCGCCTTTTGCCTTCTTCGGCGCTGGAACCTGGTTGCTGCGCCTTCTCTTTGTCCATGTGCACACACACGACTCCTCAGCGAAAACCATGCAGAAACCTTTCCACGAGCACCCAGGGATGTGCACCCAGCACCACGTGCACGCACACGCAGCTAGAGAAAAGCACCTACCTTTTCACACACTGATGCCTAAGCAAACGCGTGGCCACACACACGCACACATCCGCAAGCGCGCCTACTCCCATCTATTGAGGGAAAGACGGACGAGCTCTTTGGTTGCTCTTCACAGGCTTGTCCCTGATCTATAGCTGAGGGCAAACACTTGTGTGCTTGTGGGAGAGCCTGTGTCTTTCCTGGAAGCGTTTGGGAGTTTTGCTCAGACGCGTGTTTCCTCAAGTTCAAGAATCAAGATCTAGGATACCTGCAGACAGGTGCCTGTTTGTGTGGAGACAGTCTGTTTGAAACTGTGTTCCTCAGCGCCCGCTCTTTCTCCCCGTCGCTCCACACGCCTGGGAGTCCCTTTCTTTCTCTCCACAAGCACGTGTGTTGACTTCGTCGCACATGTGCATCTGCACAAGCGTTGAGCTCAGCAGAGCGTGTCTCTTGACACTTGATGTGCGTTGGCTGTGTCTGCCTGCTCCAGTGAAGAGAGAAACGGGAAATCATCTTGGTAGAGGCAACAAAGCAAAAGCGAGGCAGGATTGACATCTGCTCAACAGAGACGGATTCCCTGCGCTGACACAGTTCACAGTTACACGAGAAGCAATCTGAGCGGTCCGTCGACCGGAGACGTGTTTCCCAAGAGGTCGTTTAGCGAGTGAACAGCAGTGTGCGCGACTTTCAGGAGTGTGCCTGGAAAGTGCCAGAATCACCAGGAGCATCTGTGCAAAAGCTGCTGCCTCTGTGACCGCATTGAGGCACGTTCGCGTGTCTGCGAGTATATAGACGGCTCTTTCGCGTTCACTCCGAGGGAAACGGTCCGCTATTGCTTCTGTGCGCACAGACGCGATTCCCTTGTCTCTTGCGAACACAGGGAACTCTGTGCATCCAAATCTACAGGCTAAGGACGCGTCTGCATATGTTTTGGTGAACAATCGAGTGTGCGTGTTCTGACAGCTGCCTCTATGCAGACGTCTCCACAGAGCCACTTCTGAATGCCCCGCAGCCCAGGACTGAATGGATACACTAACAAGTGCACCGGTGTGAGCAACCACATATGCAGAAGGACGTCTTTCATCTCACAGAAGCGCGAACGTCTTGGCGTTCAAGCACATGGCAGAAACAAGGTGTGAACAGATGAGCTGCTGCTATTTTCTCCGTTCGGCATGCTTCGTTGTAGCTCTCTTGCCGGTCGCCGGCTTAGCGGCTTGCTTTGCGCGACTAGCTCTGGGGAGAGAAGGAGATAGCGCCGGAAACCTCGCCTTTTGCCTTCTTCGGCGCTGGAACCTGGTTGCTGCGCCTTCTCTTTGTCCATGTGCACACACACGATTCCTCAGCGAAAACCATGCAGAAACCTTTCCACGAGCACCCAGGGATGTGCAGCCAGCACCACGTGCACGCACACGCAGCTAGAGAAAAGCACCTACCTTTTCACACACTGATGCCTAAGCAAACGCGTGGCCACACACACGCACACATCCGCAAGCGCGCCTACTCCCATCTATTGAGGGAAAGACGGACGAGCTCTTTGGTTGCTCTTCACAGGCTTGTCCCTGATCTATAGCTGAGGGCAAACACTTGTGTGCTTGTGGGAGAGCCTGTGTCTTTCCTGGAAGCGTTTGGGAGTTTTGCTCAGACGCGTGTTTCCTCAAGTTCAAGAATCAAGATCTAGGATACCTGCAGACAGGTGCCTGTTTGTGTGGAGACAGTCTGTTTGAAACTGTGTTCCTCAGCGCCCGCTCTTTCTCCCCGTCGCTCCACACGCCTGGGAGTCCCTTTCTTTCTCTCCACAAGCACGTGTGTTGACTTCGTCGCACATGTGCATCTGCACAAGCGTTGAGCTCAGCAGAGCGTGTCTCTTGACACTTGATGTGCGTTGGCTGTGTCTGCCTGCTCCAGTGAAGAGAGAAACGGGAAATCATCTTGGTAGAGGCAACAAAGCAAAAGCGAGGCAGGATTGACATCTGCTCAACAGAGACGGATTCCCTGCGCTGACACAGTTCACAGTTACACGAGAAGCAATCTGAGCGGTCCGTCGACCGGAGACGTGTTTCCCAAGAGGTCGTTTAGCGAGTGAACAGCAGTGTGCGCGACTTTCAGGAGTGTGCCTGGAAAGTGCCAGAATCACCAGGAGCATCTGTGCAAAAGCTGCTGCCTCTGTGACCGCATTGAGGCACGTTCGCGTGTCTGCGAGTATATAGACGGCTCTTTCGCGTTCACTCCGAGGGAAACGGTCCGCTATTGCTTCTGTGCGCACAGACGCGATTCCCTTGTCTCTTGCGAACACAGGGAACTCTGTGCATCCAAATCTACAGGCTAAGGACGCGTCTGCATATGTTTTGGTGAACAATCGAGTGTGCGTGTTCTGACAGCTGCCTCTATGCAGACGTCTCCACAGAGCCACTTCTGAATGCCCCGCAGCCCAGGACTGAATGGATACACTAACAAGTGCACCGGTGTGAGCAACCACATATGCAGAAGGACGTCTTTCATCTCACAGAAGCGCGAACGTCTTGGCGTTCAAGCACATGGCAGAAACAAGGTGTGAACAGATGAGCTGCTGCTATTTTCTCCGTTCGGCATGCTTCGTTGTAGCTCTCTTGCCGGTCGCCGGCTTAGCGGCTTGCTTTGCGCGACTAGCTCTGGGGAGAGAAGGAGATAGCGCCGGAAACCTCGCCTTTTGCCTTCTTCGGCGCTGGAACCTGGTTGCTGCGCCTTCTCTTTGTCCATGTGCACACACACGATTCCTCAGCGAAAACCATGCAGAAACCTTTCCACGAGCACCCAGGGATGTGCACCCAGCACCACGTGCACGCACACGCAGCTAGAGAAAAGCACCTACCTTTTCACACACTGATGCCTAAGCAAACGCGTGGCCACACACACGCACACATCCGCAAGCGCGCCTACTCCCATCTATTGAGGGAAAGACGGACGAGCTCTTTGGTTGCTCTTCACAGGCTTGTCCCTGATCTATAGCTGAGGGCAAACACTTGTGTGCTTGTGGGAGAGCCTGTGTCTTTCCTGGAAGCGTTTGGGAGTTTTGCTCAGACGCGTGTTTCCTCAAGTTCAAGAATCAAGATCTAGGATACCTGCAGACAGGTGCCTGTTTGTGTGGAGACAGTCTGTTTGAAACTGTGTTCCTCAGCGCCCGCTCTTTCTCCCCGTCGCTCCACACGCCTGGGAGTCCCTTTCTTTCTCTCCACAAGCACGTGTGTTGACTTCGTCGCACATGTGCATCTGCACAAGCGTTGAGCTCAGCAGAGCGTGTCTCTTGACACTTGATGTGCGTTGGCTGTGTCTGCCTGCTCCAGTGAAGAGAGAAACGGGAAATCATCTTGGTAGAGGCAACAAAGCAAAAGCGAGGCAGGATTGACATCTGCTCAACAGAGACGGATTCCCTGCGCTGACACAGTTCACAGTTACACGAGAAGCAATCTGAGCGGTCCGTCGACCGGAGACGTGTTTCCCAAGAGGTCGTTTAGCGAGTGAACAGCAGTGTGCGCGACTTTCAGGAGTGTGCCTGGAAAGTGCCAGAATCACCAGGAGCATCTGTGCAAAAGCTGCTGCCTCTGTGACCGCATTGAGGCACGTTCGCGTGTCTGCGAGTATATAGACGGCTCTTTCGCGTTCACTCCGAGGGAAACGGTCCGCTATTGCTTCTGTGCGCACAGACGCGATTCCCTTGTCTCTTGCGAACACAGGGAACTCTGTGCATCCAAATCTACAGGCTAAGGACGCGTCTGCATATGTTTTGGTGAACAATCGAGTGTGCGTGTTCTGACAGCTGCCTCTATGCAGACGTCTCCACAGAGCCACTTCTGAATGCCCCGCAGCCCAGGACTGAATGGATACACTAACAAGTGCACCGGTGTGAGCAACCACATATGCAGAAGGACGTCTTTCATCTCACAGAAGCGCGAACGTCTTGGCGTTCAAGCACATGGCAGAAACAAGGTGTGAACAGATGAGCTGCTGCTATTTTCTCCGTTCGGCATGCTTCGTTGTAGCTCTCTTGCCGGTCGCCGGCTTAGCGGCTTGCTTTGCGCGACTAGCTCTGGGGAGAGAAGGAGATAGCGCCGGAAACCTCGCCTTTTGCCTTCTTCGGCGCTGGAACCTGGTTGCTGCGCCTTCTCTTTGTCCATGTGCACACACACGATTCCTCAGCGAAAACCATGCAGAAACCTTTCCACGAGCACCCAGGGATGTGCACCCAGCACCACGTGCACGCACACGCAGCTAGAGAAAAGCACCTACCTTTTCACACACTGATGCCTAAGCAAACGCGTGGCCACACACACGCACACATCCGCAAGCGCGCCTACTCCCATCTATTGAGGGAAAGACGGACGAGCTCTTTGGTTGCTCTTCACAGGCTTGTCCCTGATCTATAGCTGAGGGCAAACACTTGTGTGCTTGTGGGAGAGCCTGTGTCTTTCCTGGAAGCGTTTGGGAGTTTTGCTCAGACGCGTGTTTCCTCAAGTTCAAGAATCAAGATCTAGGATACCTGCAGACAGGTGCCTGTTTGTGTGGAGACAGTCTGTTTGAAACTGTGTTCCTCAGCGCCCGCTCTTTCTCCCCGTCGCTCCACACGCCTGGGAGTCCCTTTCTTTCTCTCCACAAGCACGTGTGTTGACTTCGTCGCACATGTGCATCTGCACAAGCGTTGAGCTCAGCAGAGCGTGTCTCTTGACACTTGATGTGCGTTGGCTGTGTCTGCCTGCTCCAGTGAAGAGAGAAACGGGAAATCATCTTGGTAGAGGCAACAAAGCAAAAGCGAGGCAGGATTGACATCTGCTCAACAGAGACGGATTCCCTGCGCTGACACAGTTCACAGTTACACGAGAAGCAATCTGAGCGGTCCGTCGACCGGAGACGTGTTTCCCAAGAGGTCGTTTAGCGAGTGAACAGCAGTGTGCGCGACTTTCAGGAGTGTGCCTGGAAAGTGCCAGAATCACCAGGAGCATCTGTGCAAAAGCTGCTGCCTCTGTGACCGCATTGAGGCACGTTCGCGTGTCTGCGAGTATATAGACGGCTCTTTCGCGTTCACTCCGAGGGAAACGGTCCGCTATTGCTTCTGTGCGCACAGACGCGATTCCCTTGTCTCTTGCGAACACAGGGAACTCTGTGCATCCAAATCTACAGGCTAAGGACGCGTCTGCATATGTTTTGGTGAACAATCGAGTGTGCGTGTTCTGACAGCTGCCTCTATGCAGACGTCTCCACAGAGCCACTTCTGAATGCCCCGCAGCCCAGGACTGAATGGATACACTAACAAGTGCACCGGTGTGAGCAACCACATATGCAGAAGGACGTCTTTCATCTCACAGAAGCGCGAACGTCTTGGCGTTCAAGCACATGGCAGAAACAAGGTGTGAACAGATGAGCTGCTGCTATTTTCTCCGTTCGGCATGCTTCGTTGTAGCTCTCTTGCCGGTCGCCGGCTTAGCGGCTTGCTTTGCGCGACTAGCTCTGGGGAGAGAAGGAGATAGCGCCGGAAACCTCGCCTTTTGCCTTCTTCGGCGCTGGAACCTGGTTGCTGCGCCTTCTCTTTGTCCATGTGCACACACACGATTCCTCAGCGAAAACCATGCAGAAACCTTTCCACGAGCACCCAGGGATGTGCACCCAGCACCACGTGCACGCACACGCAGCTAGAGAAAAGCACCTACCTTTTCACACTCTGATGCCTAAGCAAACGCGTGGCCACACACACGCACACATCCGCAAGCGCGCCTACTCCCATCTATTGAGGGAAAGACGGACGAGCTCTTTGGTTGCTCTTCACAGGCTTGTCCCTGATCTATAGCTGAGGGCAAACACTTGTGTGCTTGTGGGAGAGCCTGTGTCTTTCCTGGAAGCGTTTGGGAGTTTTGCTCAGACGCGTGTTTCCTCAAGTTCAAGAATCAAGATCTAGGATACCTGCAGACAGGTGCCTGTTTGTGTGGAGACAGTCTGTTTGAAACTGTGTTCCTCAGCGCCCGCTCTTTCTCCCCGTCGCTCCACACGCCTGGGAGTCCCTTTCTTTCTCTCCACAAGCACGTGTGTTGACTTCGTCGCACATGTGCATCTGCACAAGCGTTGAGCTCAGCAGAGCGTGTCTCTTGACACTTGATGTGCGTTGGCTGTGTCTGCCTGCTCCAGTGAAGAGAGAAACGGGAAATCATCTTGGTAGAGGCAACAAAGCAAAGGCGAGGCAGGATTGACATCTGCTGAACAGAGACGGATTCCCTGCGCTGACACAGTTCACAGTTACACGAGAAGCAATCTGAGCGGTCCGTCGACCGGAGACGTGTTTCCCAAGAGGTCGTTTAGCGAGTGAACAGCAGTGTGCGCGACTTTCAGGAGTGTGCCTGGAAAGTGCCAGAATCACCAGGAGCATCTGTGCAAAAGCTGCTGCCTCTGTGACCGCATTGAGGCACGTTCGCGTGTCTGCGAGTATATAGACGGCTCTTTCGCGTTCACTCCGAGGGAAACGGTCCGCTATTGCTTCTGTGCGCACAGACGCGATTCCCTTGTCTCTTGCGAACACAGGGAACTCTGTGCATCCAAATCTACAGGCTAAGGACGCGTCTGCATATGTTTTGGTGAACAATCGAGTGTGCGTGTTCTGACAGCTGCCTCTATGCAGACGTCTCCACAGAGCCACTTCTGAATGCCCAGCAGCCCAGGACTGAATGGATACACTAACAAGTGCACCGGTGTGAGCAACCACATATGCAGAAGGACGTCTTTCATCTCACAGAAGCGCGAACGTCTTGGCGTTCAAGCACATGGCAGAAACAAGGTGTGAACAGATGAGCTGCTGCTATTTTCTCCGTTCGGCATGCTTCGTTGTAGCTCTCTTGCCGGTCGCCGGCTTAGCGGCTTGCTTTGCGCGACTAGCTCTGGGGAGAGAAGGAGATAGCGCCGGAAACCTCGCCTTTTGCCTTCTTCGGCGCTGGAACCTGGTTGCTGCGCCTTCTCTTTGTCCATGTGCACACACACGATTCCTCAGCGAAAACCATGCAGAAACCTTTCCACGAGCACCCAGGGATGTGCACCCAGCACCACGTGCACGCACACGCAGCTAGAGAAAAGCACCTACCTTTTCACACACTGATGCCTAAGCAAACGCGTGGCCACACACACGCACACATCCGCAAGCGCGCCTACTCCCATCTATTGAGGGAAAGACGGACGAGCTCTTTGGTTGCTCTTCACAGGCTTGTCCCTGATCTATAGCTGAGGGCAAACACTTGTGTGCTTGTGGGAGAGCCTGTGTCTTTCCTGGAAGCGTTTGGGAGTTTTGCTCAGACGCGTGTTTCCTCAAGTTCAAGAATCAAGATCTAGGATACCTGCAGACAGGTGCCTGTTTGTGTGGAGACAGTCTGTTTGAAACTGTGTTCCTCAGCGCCCGCTCTTTCTCCCCGTCGCTCCACACGCCTGGGAGTCCCTTTCTTTCTCTCCACAAGCACGTGTGTTGACTTCGTCGCACATGTGCATCTGCACAAGCGTTGAGCTCAGCAGAGCGTGTCTCTTGACACTTGATGTGCGTTGGCTGTGTCTGCCTGCTCCAGTGAAGAGAGAAACGGGAAATCATCTTGGTAGAGGCAACAAAGCAAAAGCGAGGCAGGATTGACATCTGCTCAACAGAGACGGATTCCCTGCGCTGACACAGTTCACAGTTACACGAGAAGCAATCTGAGCGGTCCGTCGACCGGAGACGTGTTTCCCAAGAGGTCGTTTAGCGAGTGAACAGCAGTGTGCGCGACTTTCAGGAGTGTGCCTGGAAAGTGCCAGAATCACCAGGAGCATCTGTGCAAAAGCTGCTGCCTCTGTGACCGCATTGAGGCACGTTCGCGTGTCTGCGAGTATATAGACGGCTCTTTCGCGTTCACTCCGAGGGAAACGGTCCGCTATTGCTTCTGTGCGCACAGACGCGATTCCCTTGTCTCTTGCGAACACAGGGAACTCTGTGCATCCAAATCTACAGGCTAAGGACGCGTCTGCATATGTTTTGGTGAACAATCGAGTGTGCGTGTTCTGACAGCTGCCTCTATGCAGACGTCTCCACAGAGCCACTTCTGAATGCCCCGCAGCCCAGGACTGAATGGATACACTAACAAGTGCACCGGTGTGAGCAACCACATATGCAGAAGGACGTCTTTCATCTCACAGAAGCGCGAACGTCTTGGCGTTCAAGCACATGGCAGAAACAAGGTGTGAACAGATGAGCTGCTGCTATTTTCTCCGTTCGGCATGCTTCGTTGTAGCTCTCTTGCCGGTCGCCGGCTTAGCGGCTTGCTTTGCGCGACTAGCTCTGGGGAGAGAAGGAGATAGCGCCGGAAACCTCGCCTTTTGCCTTCTTCGGCGCTGGAACCTGGTTGCTGCGCCTTCTCTTTGTCCATGTGCACACACACGATTCCTCAGCGAAAACCATGCAGAAACCTTTCCACGAGCACCCAGGGATGTGCACCCAGCACCACGTGCACGCACACGCAGCTAGAGAAAAGCACCTACCTTTTCACACTCTGATGCCTAAGCAAACGCGTGGCCACACACACGCACACATCCGCAAGCGCGCCTACTCCCATCTACTGAGGGAAAGACGGACGAGCTCTTTGGTTGCTCTTCACAGGCTTGTCCCTGATCTATAGCTGAGGGCAAACACTTGTGTGCTTGTGGGAGAGCCTGTGTCTTTCCTGGAAGCGTTTGGGAGTTTTGCTCAGACGCGTGTTTCCTCAAGTTCAAGAATCAAGATCTAGGATACCTGCAGACAGGTGCCTGTTTGTGTGGAGACAGTCTGTTTGAAACTGTGTTCCTCAGCGCCCGCTCTTTCTCCCCGTCGCTCCACACGCCTGGGAGTCCCTTTCTTTCTCTCCACAAGCACGTGTGTTGACTTCGTCGCACATGTGCATCTGCACAAGCGTTGAGCTCAGCAGAGCGTGTCTCTTGACACTTGATGTGCGTTGGCTGTGTCTGCCTGCTCCAGTGAAGAGAGAAACGGGAAATCATCTTGGTAGAGGCAACAAAGCAAAAGCGAGGCAGGATCGACATCTGCTCAACAGAGACGGATTCCCTGCGCTGACACAGTTCACAGTTACACGAGAAGCAATCTGAGCGGTCCGTCGACCGGAGACGTGTTTCCCAAGAGGTCGTTTAGCGAGTGAACAGCAGTGTGCGCGACTTTCAGGAGTGTGCCTGGAAAGTGCCAGAATCACCAGGAGCATCTGTGCAAAAGCTGCTGCCTCTGTGACCGCATTGAGGCACGTTCGCGTGTCTGCGAGTATATAGACGGCTCTTTCGCGTTCACTCCGAGGGAAACGGTCCGCTATTGCTTCTGTGCGCACAGACGCGATTCCCTTGTCTCTTGCGAACACAGGGAACTCTGTGCATCCAAATCTACAGGCTAAGGACGCGTCTGCATATGTTTTGGTGAACAATCGAGTGTGCGTGTTCTGACAGCTGCCTCTATGCAGACGTCTCCACAGAGCCACTTCTGAATGCCCCGCAGCCCAGGACTGAATGGATACACTAACAAGTGCACCGGTGTGAGCAACCACATATGCAGAAGGACGTCTTTCATCTCACAGAAGCGCGAACGTCTTGGCGTTCAAGCACATGGCAGAAACAAGGTGTGAACAGATGAGCTGCTGCTATTTTCTCCGTTCGGCATGCTTCGTTGTAGCTCTCTTGCCGGTCGCCGGCTTAGCGGCTTGCTTTGCGCGACTAGCTCTGGGGAGAGAAGGAGATAGCGCCGGAAACCTCGCCTTTTGCCTTCTTCGGCGCTGGAACCTGGTTGCTGCGCCTTCTCTTTGTCCATGTGCACACACACGATTCCTCAGCGAAAACCATGCAGAAACCTTTCCACGAGCACCCAGGGATGTGCACCCAGCACCACGTGCACGCACACGCAGCTAGAGAAAAGCACCTACCTTTTCACACACTGATGCCTAAGCAAACGCGTGGCCACACACACGCACACATCCGCAAGCGCGCCTACTCCCATCTATTGAGGGAAAGACGGACGAGCTCTTTGGTTGCTCTTCACAGGCTTGTCCCTGATCTATAGCTGAGGGCAAACACTTGTGTGCTTGTGGGAGAGCCTGTGTCTTTCCTGGAAGCGTTTGGGAGTTTTGCTCAGACGCGTGTTTCCTCAAGTTCAAGAATCAAGATCTAGGATACCTGCAGACAGGTGCCTGTTTGTGTGGAGACAGTCTGTTTGAAACTGTGTTCCTCAGCGCCCGCTCTTTCTCCCCGTCGCTCCACACGCCTGGGAGTCCCTTTCTTTCTCTCCACAAGCACGTGTGTTGACTTCGTCGCACATGTGCATCTGCACAAGCGTTGAGCTCAGCAGAGCGTGTCTCTTGACACTTGATGTGCGTTGGCTGTGTCTGCCTGCTCCAGTGAAGAGAGAAACGGGAAATCATCTTGGTAGAGGCAACAAAGCAAAAGCGAGGCAGGATTGACATCTGCTCAACAGAGACGGATTCCCTGCGCTGACACAGTTCACAGTTACACGAGAAGCAATCTGAGCGGTCCGTCGACCGGAGACGTGTTTCCCAAGAGGTCGTTTAGCGAGTGAACAGCAGTGTGCGCGACTTTCAGGAGTGTGCCTGGAAAGTGCCAGAATCACCAGGAGCATCTGTGCAAAAGCTGCTGCCTCTGTGACCGCATTGAGGCACGTTCGCGTGTCTGCGAGTATATAGACGGCTCTTTCGCGTTCACTCCGAGGGAAACGGTCCGCTATTGCTTCTGTGCGCACAGACGCGATTCCCTTGTCTCTTGCGAACACAGGGAACTCTGTGCATCCAAATCTACAGGCTAAGGACGCGTCTGCATATGTTTTGGTGAACAATCGAGTGTGCGTGTTCTGACAGCTGCCTCTATGCAGACGTCTCCACAGAGCCACTTCTGAATGCCCCGCAGCCCAGGACTGAATGGATACACTAACAAGTGCACCGGTGTGAGCAACCACATATGCAGAAGGACGTCTTTCATCTCACAGAAGCGCGAACGTCTTGGCGTTCAAGCACATGGCAGAAACAAGGTGTGAACAGATGAGCTGCTGCTATTTTCTCCGTTCGGCATGCTTCGTTGTAGCTCTCTTGCCGGTCGCCGGCTTAGCGGCTTGCTTTGCGCGACTAGCTCTGGGGAGAGAAGGAGATAGCGCCGGAAACCTCGCCTTTTGCCTTCTTCGGCGCTGGAACCTGGTTGCTGCGCCTTCTCTTTGTCCATGTGCACACACACGATTCCTCAGCGAAAACCATGCAGAAACCTTTCCACGAGCACCCAGGGATGTGCACCCAGCACCACGTGCACGCACACGCAGCTAGAGAAAAGCACCTACCTTTTCACACACTGATGCCTAAGCAAACGCGTGGCCACACACACGCACACATCCGCAAGCGCGCCTACTCCCATCTATTGAGGGAAAGACGGACGAGCTCTTTGGTTGCTCTTCACAGGCTTGTCCCTGATCTATAGCTGAGGGCAAACACTTGTGTGCTTGTGGGAGAGCCTGTGTCTTTCCTGGAAGCGTTTGGGAGTTTTGCTCAGACGCGTGTTTCCTCAAGTTCAAGAATCAAGATCTAGGATACCTGCAGACAGGTGCCTGTTTGTGTGGAGACAGTCTGTTTGAAACTGTGTTCCTCAGCGCCCGCTCTTTCTCCCCGTCGCTCCACACGCCTGGGAGTCCCTTTCTTTCTCTCCACAAGCACGTGTGTTGACTTCGTCGCACATGTGCATCTGCACAAGCGTTGAGCTCAGCAGAGCGTGTCTCTTGACACTTGATGTGCGTTGGCTGTGTCTGCCTGCTCCAGTGAAGAGAGAAACGGGAAATCATCTTGGTAGAGGCAACAAAGCAAAAGCGAGGCAGGATTGACATCTGCTCAACAGAGACGGATTCCCTGCGCTGACACAGTTCACAGTTACACGAGAAGCAATCTGAGCGGTCCGTCGACCGGAGACGTGTTTCCCAAGAGGTCGTTTAGCGAGTGAACAGCAGTGTGCGCGACTTTCAGGAGTGTGCCTGGAAAGTGCCAGAATCACCAGGAGCATCTGTGCAAAAGCTGCTGCCTCTGTGACCGCATTGAGGCACGTTCGCGTGTCTGCGAGTATATAGACGGCTCTTTCGCGTTCACTCCGAGGGAAACGGTCCGCTATTGCTTCTGTGCGCACAGACGCGATTCCCTTGTCTCTTGCGAACACAGGGAACTCTGTGCATCCAAATCTACAGGCTAAGGACGCGTCTGCATATGTTTTGGTGAACAATCGAGTGTGCGTGTTCTGACAGCTGCCTCTATGCAGACGTCTCCACAGAGCCACTTCTGAATGCCCCGCAGCCCAGGACTGAATGGATACACTAACAAGTGCACCGGTGTGAGCAACCACATATGCAGAAGGACGTCTTTCATCTCACAGAAGCGCGAACGTCTTGGCGTTCAAGCACATGGCAGAAACAAGGTGTGAACAGATGAGCTGCTGCTATTTTCTCCGTTCGGCATGCTTCGTTGTAGCTCTCTTGCCGGTCGCCGGCTTAGCGGCTTGCTTTGCGCGACTAGCTCTGGGGAGAGAAGGAGATAGCGCCGGAAACCTCGCCTTTTGCCTTCTTCGGCGCTGGAACCTGGTTGCTGCGCCTTCTCTTTGTCCATGTGCACACACACGATTCCTCAGCGAAAACCATGCAGAAACCTTTCCACGAGCACCCAGGGATGTGCACCCAGCACCACGTGCACGCACACGCAGCTAGAGAAAAGCACCTACCTTTTCACACACTGATGCCTAAGCAAACGCGTGGCCACACACACGCACACATCCGCAAGCGCGCCTACTCCCATCTATTGAGGGAAAGACGGACGAGCTCTTTGGTTGCTCTTCACAGGCTTGTCCCTGATCTATAGCTGAGGGCAAACACTTGTGTGCTTGTGGGAGAGCCTGTGTCTTTCCTGGAAGCGTTTGGGAGTTTTGCTCAGACGCGTGTTTCCTCAAGTTCAAGAATCAAGATCTAGGATACCTGCAGACAGGTGCCTGTTTGTGTGGAGACAGTCTGTTTGAAACTGTGTTCCTCAGCGCCCGCTCTTTCTCCCCGTCGCTCCACACGCCTGGGAGTCCCTTTCTTTCTCTCCACAAGCACGTGTGTTGACTTCGTCGCACATGTGCATCTGCACAAGCGTTGAGCTCAGCAGAGCGTGTCTCTTGACACTTGATGTGCGTTGGCTGTGTCTGCCTGCTCCAGTGAAGAGAGAAACGGGAAATCATCTTGGTAGAGGCAACAAAGCAAAAGCGAGGCAGGATTGACATCTGCTCAACAGAGACGGATTCCCTGCGCTGACACAGTTCACAGTTACACGAGAAGCAATCTGAGCGGTCCGTCGACCGGAGACGTGTTTCCCAAGAGGTCGTTTAGCGAGTGAACAGCAGTGTGCGCGACTTTCAGGAGTGTGCCTGGAAAGTGCCAGAATCACCAGGAGCATCTGTGCAAAAGCTGCTGCCTCTGTGACCGCATTGAGGCACGTTCGCGTGTCTGCGAGTATATAGACGGCTCTTTCGCGTTCACTCCGAGGGAAACGGTCCGCTATTGCTTCTGTGCGCACAGACGCGATTCCCTTGTCTCTTGCGAACACAGGGAACTCTGTGCATCCAAATCTACAGGCTAAGGACGCGTCTGCATATGTTTTGGTGAACAATCGAGTGTGCGTGTTCTGACAGCTGCCTCTATGCAGACGTCTCCACAGAGCCACTTCTGAATGCCCCGCAGCCCAGGACTGAATGGATACACTAACAAGTGCACCGGTGTGAGCAACCACATATGCAGAAGGACGTCTTTCATCTCACAGAAGCGCGAACGTCTTGGCGTTCAAGCACATGGCAGAAACAAGGTGTGAACAGATGAGCTGCTGCTATTTTCTCCGTTCGGCATGCTTCGTTGTAGCTCTCTTGCCGGTCGCCGGCTTAGCGGCTTGCTTTGCGCGACTAGCTCTGGGGAGAGAAGGAGATAGCGCCGGAAACCTCGCCTTTTGCCTTCTTCGGCGCTGGAACCTGGTTGCTGCGCCTTCTCTTTGTCCATGTGCACACACACGACTCCTCAGCGAAAACCATGCAGAAACCTTTCCACGAGCACCCAGGGATGTGCACCCAGCACCACGTGCACGCACACGCAGCTAGAGAAAAGCACCTACCTTTTCACACACTGATGCCTAAGCAAACGCGTGGCCACACACACGCACACATCCGCAAGCGCGCCTACTCCCATCTATTGAGGGAAAGACGGACGAGCTCTTTGGTTGCTCTTCACAGGCTTGTCCCTGATCTATAGCTGAGGGCAAACACTTGTGTGCTTGTGGGAGAGCCTGTGTCTTTCCTGGAAGCGTTTGGGAGTTTTGCTCAGACGCGTGTTTCCTCAAGTTCAAGAATCAAGATCTAGGATACCTGCAGACAGGTGCCTGTTTGTGTGGAGACAGTCTGTTTGAAACTGTGTTCCTCAGCGCCCGCTCTTTCTCCCCGTCGCTCCACACGCCTGGGAGTCCCTTTCTTTCTCTCCACAAGCACGTGTGTTGACTTCGTCGCACATGTGCATCTGCACAAGCGTTGAGCTCAGCAGAGCGTGTCTCTTGACACTTGATGTGCGTTGGCTGTGTCTGCCTGCTCCAGTGAAGAGAGAAACGGGAAATCATCTTGGTAGAGGCAACAAAGCAAAAGCGAGGCAGGATTGACATCTGCTCAACAGAGACGGATTCCCTGCGCTGACACAGTTCACAGTTACACGAGAAGCAATCTGAGCGGTCCGTCGACCGGAGACGTGTTTCCCAAGAGGTCGTTTAGCGAGTGAACAGCAGTGTGCGCGACTTTCAGGAGTGTGCCTGGAAAGTGCCAGAATCACCAGGAGCATCTGTGCAAAAGCTGCTGCCTCTGTGACCGCATTGAGGCACGTTCGCGTGTCTGCGAGTATATAGACGGCTCTTTCGCGTTCACTCCGAGGGAAACGGTCCGCTATTGCTTCTGTGCGCACAGACGCGATTCCCTTGTCTCTTGCGAACACAGGGAACTCTGTGCATCCAAATCTACAGGCTAAGGACGCGTCTGCATATGTTTTGGTGAACAATCGAGTGTGCGTGTTCTGACAGCTGCCTCTATGCAGACGTCTCCACAGAGCCACTTCTGAATGCCCCGCAGCCCAGGACTGAATGGATACACTAACAAGTGCACCGGTGTGAGCAACCACATATGCAGAAGGACGTCTTTCATCTCACAGAAGCGCGAACGTCTTGGCGTTCAAGCACATGGCAGAAACAAGGTGTGAACAGATGAGCTGCTGCTATTTTCTCCGTTCGGCATGCTTCGTTGTAGCTCTCTTGCCGGTCGCCGGCTTAGCGGCTTGCTTTGCGCGACTAGCTCTGGGGAGAGAAGGAGATAGCGCCGGAAACCTCGCCTTTTGCCTTCTTCGGCGCTGGAACCTGGTTGCTGCGCCTTCTCTTTGTCCATGTGCACACACACGATTCCTCAGCGAAAACCATGCAGAAACCTTTCCACGAGCACCCAGGGATGTGCACCCAGCACCACGTGCACGCACACGCAGCTAGAGAAAAGCACCTACCTTTTCACACACTGATGCCTAAGCAAACGCGTGGCCACACACACGCACACATCCGCAAGCGCGCCTACTCCCATCTATTGAGGGAAAGACGGACGAGCTCTTTGGTTGCTCTTCACAGGCTTGTCCCTGATCTATAGCTGAGGGCAAACACTTGTGTGCTTGTGGGAGAGCCTGTGTCTTTCCTGGAAGCGTTTGGGAGTTTTGCTCAGACGCGTGTTTCCTCAAGTTCAAGAATCAAGATCTAGGATACCTGCAGACAGGTGCCTGTTTGTGTGGAGACAGTCTGTTTGAAACTGTGTTCCTCAGCGCCCGCTCTTTCTCCCCGTCGCTCCACACGCCTGGGAGTCCCTTTCTTTCTCTCCACAAGCACGTGTGTTGACTTCGTCGCACATGTGCATCTGCACAAGCGTTGAGCTCAGCAGAGCGTGTCTCTTGACACTTGATGTGCGTTGGCTGTGTCTGCCTGCTCCAGTGAAGAGAGAAACGGGAAATCATCTTGGTAGAGGCAACAAAGCAAAAGCGAGGCAGGATTGACATCTGCTCAACAGAGACGGATTCCCTGCGCTGACACAGTTCACAGTTACACGAGAAGCAATCTGAGCGGTCCGTCGACCGGAGACGTGTTTCCCAAGAGGTCGTTTAGCGAGTGAACAGCAGTGTGCGCGACTTTCAGGAGTGTGCCTGGAAAGTGCCAGAATCACCAGGAGCATCTGTGCAAAAGCTGCTGCCTCTGTGACCGCATTGAGGCACGTTCGCGTGTCTGCGAGTATATAGACGGCTCTTTCGCGTTCACTCCGAGGGAAACGGTCCGCTATTGCTTCTGTGCGCACAGACGCGATTCCCTTGTCTCTTGCGAACACAGGGAACTCTGTGCATCCAAATCTACAGGCTAAGGACGCGTCTGCATATGTTTTGGTGAACAATCGAGTGTGCGTGTTCTGACAGCTGCCTCTATGCAGACGTCTCCACAGAGCCACTTCTGAATGCCCCGCAGCCCAGGACTGAATGGATACACTAACAAGTGCACCGGTGTGAGCAACCACATATGCAGAAGGACGTCTTTCATCTCACAGAAGCGCGAACGTCTTGGCGTTCAAGCACATGGCAGAAACAAGGTGTGAACAGATGAGCTGCTGCTATTTTCTCCGTTCGGCATGCTTCGTTGTAGC